>NC_045957.1:151262206-151519706 GCF_010909765.2 Amblyraja radiata | reverse complement strand
GAAGGTTCACCAGACTGATTCCTGGGATGTCAGGACTTCCATATGAAGAAAGACTGGATAGACTCGGCTTGTACTCGCTAGAATTTAGAAGATTGAGGGGGGATCTTATAGAAACTTACAAAATTCTTAAGGGGTTGGACAGGCTAGATGCAGGAAGATTGTTCCCGATGTTGGGGAAGTCCAGAACAAGGGGGTCACAGTTTAAGGATAAAGAGGAAATCTTTTAGGACTGAGATGAGAAAAACATTTTTTACACAGAGAGTGGTGAATCTGTGAAATTCTCTGCCACAGAATGTAGTTGAGGCCAGTTCATTGGCTATATTTAAGAGGGAGTTAGATGTGGCCCTTGTGGCTAAAGGGATCAGGGGATATGGAGAGAAAGCAGGTACATGATACTGAGTTGGATGATCAGCCATGATCACAGCGAATGGCAGTGCAGGCTCGAAGGGTCGAATGGCCTACTCCTGCACCTATTATCTATGTTTCTATGTTTCTATGTTGATAAGGAGGAGCCATCCTGGGGAACGGCTGCTAACCAGCAGCTGTCCATTCAATTCACTTTTTTAAATAGTTTTTAGTGAATTTTGTCCTATGTTTGTTGGGGAATTTGACTTTTTATGTGGGGGGGAAGCGGGAAACTATGTTCTAGGTTCCTACCTGGTCGGTGAGGCAGCTTTTTCCCAGGGCTGCACCGTCGACCCGTCCTTGCGGCCTACCAGCGGGAGTGGAGTGGCGTTTTCCTGGCGGGGACCGCCCAGCACCTTCAGCTTCGGTGGCGGCACTGCGCTGGGGCACTATCGCGGAGCGGAGCGGGCGATGCCTTGCCTGGGTCGCCGCGCTGGGTCGCCGCATTGGATCTCCAGTATGCCGAGACCGCCGTGATCAACACCGTTGATCTGCGGGACTGTGGAGCGGCCAGCCGCGGACGGCGGCGCCGACTTTAACATCGGGAGCCTCGGAGCACCAACCGACGCGGCCCTGTCGGCTTAGGAATGCCACGGACTCCGGTAGGGAATCGGCCGTTCCAGCTGTCCCAGCCGCTGTGAGGACTCTCCTGACGCCGGAGCAACACCACCCGGCGAGGACGGCCAGGAACATCGGGCCTCCGTAGAGGCAACTGTGGAGGCCTCAATAGGCCTGACTATGGGAGAACTGGGGATGGGGACTGGACATTGTGCCTTCCCCCACAGTGGTAACCATTGTGGGGGGATGTTTTTTTGTGTGTAAATGATTATTTCATTCTGTGTTCAAGATGGCTGCCGGAAGGGAGAGTGTACGCTGGCGCGCTTTAGCTGCCGCTGCTCTCTCTTCATATTGTGTTTTTGGATTTTTGTCTTTGGATTGAATTCTGTCTTTAATTTGTGTACTGGTGATGTCTTTACTATTTATTTCATTCCGCTTACATGTTTTTACTCCATTTGCTAAATTTTGTAAGGTGTCCTTGAGACTCTTGAAAGGCGCACATAAATAAAGTGTATTATTATTATGTTAATGCCTACTCTTTGCTTCCTGTCTGCCAACCAGTTCTCTATCCTTATCAATACCCTTCCCCAATACCATGTGATCTAATTTTGCACATAATCCCTTGTGTGGGACCTTGTCAAAGGTTTTTTGAAACTCCAGATACACCACATCTACTGGCTCTCCCTTATTCATTCTACTAGTTACATCCTCAAAAAATTCCAGAAGATTAGTCAAGCATGATTTCCCTTCATAAATCCATGCGGACTTTGACCAATCCTGTCACTGCTTTCCAAATGCTCCGCTGTAACATCTTTAATAATCGACTCCAGCACTTCCCCACGACCGATGTAAGGCTAACTGATCTATAATTCCCCGTTTTCTCTCTCCCTCCTTTCTTAAAAAGTGGAGTCACAACGGCTACACTCCAGTACACAAGAACGGATCCAGAGTCGCGAGAACATTGGAAAATGATCACCAATGCATTCACAATTTCTAGAGCCACCTTCTTGAGTACTCGTGGATGCAGACCAACAGGCGCTGGGGATTTATCTGTCTTCAGCCCCAACAGTTTACCTAACACCATTTCATGGCTAACATGGATTCCCTTCAGTTCCTCCCTCCCACTAAATCCTCGGTCCCCTAGTATTTCTGGGAGATTGTTTGTGTCCTCCTTAGTAAATACTGAACCAAAGTACTCGTTTAACTGATCTGCCATTTTCTTGTTTTCCATTAGAAATTCACCTGCCTCTGATTGTAAGTGACCTAAGTTTTCTTCGCTGATCTTTTCCTTTTTACATATCTAAAGAAGCTATTGCAATCAGTTTTTATATTCCACGCAAGCGTTCTTTCATGCTCTCTTTTCCCGCTCTTAATTAACCCTTTTTCCCTCCTCTGTTGAGTTCTAAATTTCTCCCAGTCCTCTGGCCAATTTATATAACCTCTTCCTTGGATTTAACACTATCCGTGATTTCCCTCGTTAGTCACGTTGAGCCACCTTCCCCATATTATTTCTTTCTCCAGCCAGGGATGAACACATTTTGGAGTTCATCCATGCGGTCTTTAAATATTTGTGATTGCATCTCCACCATCAACACTTTAAGTATAATTTGCCCGTTTATCCTCGCCAATTGATCAGCCATGATCACATTAAATGGCGGTGCTGGCTCGAAGGGCCAAATGGCCTCCTCCTGCACCTACTGTCTATTGTCTATTGTCTATTGTCAATTCCCATCTCATACCCTCAACGTCTCTTAATAGTTACTTGGCTTGGCGCTGCATATAAAAGATGCTTCAATCCCTTTTGTTATTACATATGGTCTTGGAAACAACACATCATTCCTTCACAGTGAACATATTATAATCAGTTTCCATTTAAATCGGAAAAGGCATTTCCCTCACATTTGATCCTCGCTTACCATCTTAAATCCATTTTAATTTACGTGAAGCCGCCACCATTCAATGATCATCAATGATAGGCTGTTTTATACAGTAAATTTCTAGATTCTGAAGAAAATGGATGTGCTGAGGGATCTTGGAGTCCAAGTTCATAGCTCGCTGCAGTTGGCAGCACATGTGGATGGTAAAGTGGACATATGGTATACTTGCGTTCATTGCTGAGGTGTTGAGCATAAGGGTCAGGAACATGATGCAGTTCTATATGTTTGATGAGTCTGCAAGTGGAGTATTGAATACAGATCCGATCGCCCCATTAAAGGGAAGAAATTGAGGTTTTGGAGAGGGTACAAAACAGGTTAACCAGAACGCTGCAAGTATTTTACATGGAATGTGGTACGGACCAGGATCACATGATGGTGGTGTGGGTGGATATGATAGGGGTATTTAAGAGACTCATTGTAGGTGCAGGGAAGTGTAGAGAGTACTAGGATATGGATCAGGACAGGCAGATCAGTTTAATTGGGCTTAATGTTCGCCACAAACATTGTGTTTCTATGGTCCCGTTACAGCCAATATTCAATAAATCTCTGCACCAGTGTATATATTTTTAGTCTGTTTTCTGTATTCACCACAGAGGCAACATGCATTTTACCTGTTTATATCATGTTGTTTATTTAATCTCACGATATCATCATCATAATCAAACTTTATTAGCCAAGTCTGTTTTGCAACATACAAGTAATTCGTTTTGCCGTACAGTAATACTAATAAAAAGCAACGGAACACACAAAATACATTTTAATGTAAACATCCACCACAGTGACTCCTCCACATTCCTCACTGTGTTGGAAGGCAAAAATTGTTCAACCTCTTCCCTTCTTTGTTCTCCCGCAGTCCTGGGCCTCGAGCCTTCCGTTGATCTTGACTCCCGTAGCCGGCGGTGGTCCCTCCGCGTCAGGGCGATCAAGCTCCTGCATCGGGGGGGATCTCAGCTCCCCGCGCCGGGCGATCTGACCCCTGGGTCGGGGCTGGTCAAACCTTCTGCGTCATTGGAGTTTCCCGACTCGGTCTCTCCCGAGACTGCGAGCTCTTTGATGTTAAAGTCCGCAGGCCGCGGTTGGAGCATCGATCCAAGGCAAGGAATCAGCTTCGATGTAAATCCACGCCGCGCGGTGGGGCTCAAAGTCAGTCCCGAGCGAGGCCTCCAGCACCACGATGTTAGGCTGCAGAGCGACCGGAGATACGATCCGGAAAACAATCGCATCTCCGGCAAGGTAAGAGATGGAAAAAAACTTCCCCCCGGCCATTTAGAACGGAGACGAGGAAACACTTTTTCACACAGAGAGTTGTGAGTCTGTGGAATTCTCTGCCTCATAGGGCGGTGCAGGCAGGTTCTCTAGATACTTTCAAGAGAGAGCTAGATAGGGCTCTTAAAAATAGCGGAGTCAGGGGATATGGGGAGAAGGCAGGAATGGGGTACTGATTGGGGATGGTCAGCCATGATCACATTGAATGGCAGTGCTGGCTCGAAGGACCGAATGGCCTACTCCTGCACCTATTGTCTATTGTCTATTGTTATTGTGTATGGGGCATGCTCCAGGGAAATATTTGTAACGTGATTTCATGAACAACAGTGTTGTACACTGAAACATATTATTGTAACGGATCATGACTAGATACGAATATTAACGATGGGAGCAAGGTGGGCCATTAGGCCCTTAAAACTGGTTCAGCCTTCAACCCAATCATTGCTGATCATCATGTGTCCGATTCTTCCAAATATTATTAGATCCCTCCAACTCCAAGAACTGCATCTAGCAGATTTGTGAATGGATGTGTAATAAGTGTCCATTCGGTCATTTAATCATTTACACTTTTGACTTCCAGTCCAGAGTGACTTTGGGTCCAAACTGTCAGAGAGCACAATTAAATTATGAATCCTAATGACCCATTGGTTATCCAATTGCATCACCAGTTGAGGGTACGAGACACGTGTTGCAGTCAGCAGCTCTGTGCATCGGGCTGGAATCAGTACATTCATTTCTCTAAATAATCCACAGGTGCTTCCGTTCAGTTACCTCCTGCTCTTTGCTAACGGTGAAGTGTTGGACTCCAGCCACATCATATGTGGGGGAAAGGTGAAATCAAATGGAATCAGAATAAATATGAAATGCCATTCATTTTTTTTTAAATTAAGCTTTAACGGCGAGTTCTGAGGCTAATAAAATTACTACTTTGGTTCTGTCTTCACTAAGGAACACATAAATAATCTGCCGGAAATAGCAGGAGACCGGGGGTCAAATGAGATGGAGGAACTGAGTGAAATCCAGGTTAGTCGGGAAGTGGTGTTAGGTAAATTGAATGGAATAAAGGCCGATAAATCCCCAGGGCCAGATAGGCTGCATCCCAGAGTACTTAAGGAAGTAGCCCCAGAAATAGTGGATGCATTAGTGATAATTTTTCAAAACTCTTTAGATTCTGGAGTAGTTCCTGAGGATTGGAGGGTAGCTAATGTAACCCCACTTTTTAAAAAGGGAGGGAGAGAGAAAATGGGGAATTACAGACCAGTTATTCTAACATCGGTAGTGGGGAAACTGCTAGAGTCAGTTATTAAAGATGGGATAGCAGCACATTTGGAAAGTGGTGAAATCAGTGGACAAAGTCAGCATGGATTTATGAAAGGTAAATCATGTCTGACGAATCTTATAGAATTTTTCGAGGATGTAACTAGTAGAGTGGATAAGGGAGAACCAGTGGATGTGGTGTATCTGGACTTCCAGAAGGCTTTCGACAAGGTCCCACATAAGAGATTAGTATACAAACTTAAAGCACATGGTATTGGGGGTTCAGTATTGATGTGGATAGAGAACTGGCTGGCAGACAGGAAGCAAAGAGTAGGAGTAAATGGGTCCTTTTCAGAATGGCAGGCAGTGACTAGTGGGGTACCGCAAGGCTCAGTGCTGGGACCCCAGCAATTTACAATATATATTAATGATTTGGACGAGGGAATTGAATGCAACATCTCCAAGTTTGCGGATGACACAAAGCTGGGGGGCGGTGTGAGCTGTGAGGAGGATGCTAGGAGGCTGCAAGGTGACTTGGATAGGCTGGGTGAGTGGGAAAATGCATGGCAGATGCAGTATAATGTGGATAAATGTGAGGTTATCCACTTTGGTGGCAAAAACAGGAAAGTAGACTATTATCTGAATGGTGGCCGATTAAGAAAAGGGGAGATGCAACGAGACCTGGGTGTCATGGTACACCAGTCATGGAAAGTAGGCATGCAGGTGCAGCAGGCAGTGAAGAAAGTGAATGGTATGTTAGCATTCATAGCAAAAGGATTTGAGTATAGGAGCAGGGAGATTCTACTGCAGTTGTACAGGGTCTTGGTGAGACCACACCTGGTGTATTGCGTACAGTTTGGTCTCCAAATCTGAGGAAAGACATTCTTGCCATAGAGAGGTTCACCAGACTGATTCCTGGGATGTCAGGACTTTCATATGAAGAAAGACTGGATAGACTCGGCTTGTACGGTAAATTGGATTAGTAAGTATGCAGATGATACCAAGATAGGGGGTGTTGTGGATAATGAAGAGGATTTCCAAAGTCTACAGAGTGATTTAGGCCATTTGGAAGAACGGGCTGAAAGATGGCAGATAGAGTTTAATGCTGATAAATGTGAGGTGCTACACCTTGGCAGGACAAATCAAAATAGGACGTACATGGTAAATGGTAGGGAATTGAAGAATACAGTTGAACAGAGGGATCTGGGAATAACCGTGCATAGTTCCTTGAAGGTGGAATCTCATATAGATAGGGTGGTAAAGAAAGCTTTTGGTATGCTAGCCTTTATAAATCAGAGCATGGAGTATAGAAGCTGGGATGTAATGTTAAAATTGTACAAGGCATTGGTGAGGCCAAATCTGGAGTATGGTGTACAATTTTGGTCGCCCAATTATAGGAAGGATGTCAACAAAATAGAGAGAGTACAGAGGAGATTTACTAGAATGTTGCCTGGGTTTCAACAACTAAGTTACAGAGAAAGGTTGAATAAGTTAGATCTTTATTCTCTGGAGCGCAGAAGGTTAAGGGGGGACTTGATAGAGGTCTTTAAAATGATGAGAGGGATAGACAGAGTTGATGTGGATCAGCTTTTCCCTTTGAGAATAGGGAAGATTCAAACAAGAGGACATGACTTCAGAATTAAGGGACAGAAGTTTAGGGGTAACATGGGGGGGGGAACTTCTTTACTCAGAGAGTGGTAGCGGTGTGGAATGAGCTTACAGTGGAAGTGGTGGAGGCAGGTTCATTGGTATCAATTAAAAATAAATTGGATAGGCATATGGATGAGAAGGGAATGGAGGGTTATGGTATGAGTGCAGGCAGGTGGGACTAAGCGAAAAATGTTGTTCGGCACGAGCACGGGCCGAGATGATCTGTTTCCGTGCTGTAATTGTCATATGGGTATATGGTACTCGCTAGAATTTAGAAGATTGAGGGGGGATCTTATAGAAACTTACAAAATTCTTAAGAGGTTGGACAGGCTAGATGCAGGAAGATTGTTCCTGATGTTGGGGAAGTCCAGGACAAGGGGTCACAGTTTAAGGATAATGGGGAAATCCTTTTGGACCGAGATGAGAAAAACATTTTTCACACAGAGAGTGATGAATCTCTGGAACTCTCTGCCACAGAAGGTATTTGAGGCTAGTTCATTGGCTATATTTAAGAGGGAGTTAGATGTGGCCCTTGTGGCTAAAGGGATCAGGGGGTATGGAGAGAAGGCAGTTACAGGATACTGAGTTGGATGATCAGCCATGATCATATTGAATGGCGGTGCAGGCTCGAAGGGCCGAATAGCCTACTCCTGCACCCAGGTTTCTATGTTGCTATGTCCTAGACTCTCCAACTAGTGGCAACATCCTCTCCACATCCACTCTATCCAAGCCTTTCACCATTCTATATGTTTCAATGTGGTTCTCCCTCATTATTCTAAACTCCAGCGAGAATAGTCCCAGTGCTGTCAAATACTCATCATAGGTCAAATCAAATCAATCAAATAAAATATGTTTATTGTCATTGCACAACAACTGTACAACAACATTTCATTGCATCTCCTTCAGTGGTATACATAGAAGACATGGGATAAAAGATTAAAAACACAAACAACCATTGACTCATATACCGGCAAGATAAGTAAATGAAATTAATTAAATTAAATTAATAAATAGATAATAGAAATATTAAAAATATTGCGCATTATATTGCCCCACGAATAGTGTTGTGTTGCCCGCAGTGTTGTCTATTTGAGTTTAGTTCTTTTATGGCACGTGAGTAGAAACTGTTAATTAGTCTACAAGTGCAGGCCTTCAGAGACCTGTATCGCCTCCCAGAGGGCAGCAGAGTGAAAAGGTGGTTGGCAGGGAGGGATGTCCTGTTTGATGTTTGTGGCCCGGCGTAAACATTGGGCCCTGTATATGTCATCCAGGGAGGGTAGTTGAGCGTTTGTGATGCTCTGTAGTGCACATTCCTGAGACCATTCTTGTAAACCTCCTCTGGACCCACTAGAGATCCTTCCTCAGAGCTGGTGCCCAAAATTGTTCAGAATATTCCAAATGCGGCCTTTCCAGCACCTTGGCATTTTGCACCCCTGTTTTTGTATACAAGCCATCTTGAAATAACCGCTGGCATCGAGTTTGCTTTCTTTACTACTGATTGGACTTGCAGATTAACTTTTGGGGAATCCTGCACTAGCACTCCCAAATCCATTTGCACCTCCGATTTCTTAGATAATCTACCCATTAAGAAAATAGGCTATGCCTGTGCTACACTATATTCCGTCTGCCATTTCTCCGCTCACTCTCACAACCTATCTATGTCCTTCTGCAGAGTCCCTGCTTTCTATACACTACCTGTCCCTCCACATATTTTCGTTTCATCCGCGAACATGGCCACAAACCTTCATTCCTTTGTCTAAATCATTAATATACAACATGAAGACCAGCGGCCCCAGCACCGACCCCTGTGGAACTTCGCTAGTCACTGGCAACCAACCAGGTAAGCCACATTTATTGCCACCCTTTGTCTTCTGCTATCCCTCCAACCTCCTAGACATGCGAGTATCTGCCCTTTGATATTGTGGTCTCTGAGTAGCAGCCTCACGTGTGGCACCTTATCAAAGGCTTTCTGAAAATCGAAGACAATAATATCTATTCTCTTCTTTGTCTGTCCTGCTATATACTTCTTCAAAGACTTTCAGCAAATTTGACAAGCAAGATCTCCCCTTCACAAAGCCATGCTGACCGGTCTATTTTATCGTCAACTTCAAAGTACTCTGTAAACTCATCCTTTATAATGGACACTAAAATCTCACCAAACACCAAAGTGAGACTAAACGGCCTATAGTTCCCACTGCTTTGCTTCCTTCATGTGCATCATGGTAATATTCAGGGCCGGCCTGAAGCCAATTGGACCAATGGCTCCCAATTGGGCCCCTCGTCAGAGTAATCTACTCTCGGCTCAGGTAGGTCTACCCAGGTGGAGGGGGGAGAGAGGAAGAAAGAAAGTAGAGGGGTGGAGGGGGAAGAAAGGGGGAGGGGGGGCAGAGGGGGAGGTGGGTCGTTTGCTCACGGCAGCGATCCCGCCCCTCCAGTCGCCGTGCTTCACGCACACGGCCCCGGCTCCCCCTCTCTCTCCCAGGGGAGATGCAGTGAACACTACACGGAGGGCTGGGCCGGGGGTTGGAGCAACGTTTACAAACATCGGCCTCAGCTCACACCCATCCGCCCAGACCCCGGCATCCGTTCCTGCCGCCAGCCCTCTCTTTTCCCTTCTCTCATTCGCTCCATCCCTTCTTTCTCTCCTCCTCTTCCTCATTTCTCTACTTTCCTCCTTCACTTCTGTCATTCCTCCCTTCTCTCCCTCCCTCCCTTCTCTCCATCCCACACACACATAATGCACAGACAATTAACACACACAACTAAGTTAGGATGGGGCAGAAGCCCAAAGGGTAGGATGGGGCTGAAGCCCAAAATGTAATGCCTGGACTGTTTTTTCACCAATGGTTATTGGTTTGCCAGGATCTATTTAATTAAATTACTTTTTTTTTCATTTCACAGTAACTAAAACGTGGTATTGTAACTATGTACTTTTCAGAGGAGATCTACACATTTTGTTTGTTACTTGCAGGCTTACATTTATGCAATTTTATATTAAAATGTAGCTTCGATCTGTTTGGTCCATTAACTCGCAGGCACTTTTTAAGCGCACATTTTGATAACTTTCCATTCTACCATAGAGATATAAAGTCTATAATATACTTTATTTGTATTTCTATGAATCAACAGACTTTGGCTGGGAAGCTGGGGCTCACCTAAATTGTTCCCAATTGGGCCCTGTACCTCCTAAGGTCGGCCCTGGTAATATTGGCATTTCTCCAATCATCTGGGACTACTCCTGACTCTAGTGATTCCTGAAATATCACTATCAGCGCCTCCACAATCTCTAAAGCTAACACTTTCAGAACCCTAGGATGCAGTCCGTCCGTTCCAGGTGACATCCATCTTCAGCCGTGTCAGCTTCCCAAGCACCTTCTCCATAGTAATCAGCATTGGCGCTCTTTGTATAAATTACTGGGTCCTATATTTAGTAAACGATGCCGGCTACGAACGCTCTACATTTGGCGTTGTGTCTGATATTAAGTTCATAAATTCATAAGTGAAGAGAGCAGAATGTCCATTCGGTACATCAAGTATACTCCGCCAGTTAGTAATGGCTGATCTATCTCTATCTCCCAACCCCAATCGCCTGTCTTCCCCCCATAACTCCTTACATCCGTACTAATCGAGAATCTATCAATCTCTTCCTAAATATATCCCTTCACTTGGCCTCCACAGCCTTAAGTGACAAGGCATTCCACAGATGATCCACCCTGTAACTTACGAAAACCCTTATCGTCTCCTTCCTCAAGGAACGTCCTTTAATTCTGAAGCTAAGACGTCTGTTCGTAAACTCTCCCACCAGTGGAAATATCTTCTCACCATAAAATTTATCCAAGCCTTTCACTATTTGGCAACTTTCAATAGCCCCCCCCCCCCCCCACCAACGAGTACAGGCTCAGTGCCGTCAAACTATCATCATTTTTCTAACCCAATCATTCCCGGCATCATTCTTGTAAACCTCCTCTGGACCTTCTCCATAGCCATCACATCCTTCCTCAGATATGGGGCCCAGAATCCCTCAAAATGCAGCCTGATGAGCTCTTTATCGAACCTCAGCATTACATTGCTGCTTTTGTATTCTAGTCCTCTTGAAATAAATGTAGCAGAGTCCCTGTTTTCTCTACACTATCTGCCCCTCCAAATATTTTCGTATAATCTGCTAACTTGGCCACAAATCCTTCCATCCCCTCATCCAAATCATTAATATACAACGTGAAGAGTAGCGGCTCCAACACTGAGCCCTGCGGAACTCCGCTAGTCACTGGTAGACAACCAAAGAAAGCTCTTTATTCCACTCATTGCCTTCTGCCCTCTGCCATCCAGCCAAACTGCTATCCATGCTACTATCTCCCCTTTGATATCAAAAGCACTCGTCTTCCTTTACAGTCTCGCATGTGACACTTTATCAAAGTCCTTCTGAAAATCTAGGTAAACAACATTCATTGACTTTCCGTTTCAAAGAATTCCAGCAGATACGTCAGGCAAGATTTCCCCTTCACAATCCCACGCTGACTTTGGCCTATCTTATCATGAACTCTGTAACCTCATCCTTTATAATGGACTCTTATAAAATCTTCTCATACTTTATACAATCTTACCAACCAGTGACGTCAGACTGCCCGGCTTAACGTTTCCACTATTCTGCTTTGCTCCCTTCTTGTACAGCAGAGTACTATTGGCAATTTCCCAATCATCCGGAACCGCTCCTGACTCTAGTGACTCTTGAAATATCACTCTTCATGCCTCCACAATCTTTAAAGCCACCTCATTCAGAACCCTGGCTGCACTCCATCCGGCCCAGGTAACCTATTCACCTTCAGATCTTTCAGTTTCCCAAGCATATTCTTACTAATAGCCACTTCACTAACTTTCACCTCCTGACTCTCTTGAATTTCAGGAATGTTCTGTGGTCTCCCTGTGTGAAGACGGATGCAAAAAAAGTTATTCATTCTTCTGCCATTTCTTTATTCCCCATTATCACATCTCCTCCACTATTCCAGCGGTCCGATGTCCACTTGATTCTTTCTTATTCTTTATAGAATTTCGTTCAGACTTCGGTCTGAATGACAATAAAGGCTATCTAATCTAATCTAATCTAATCTAAGAAACATAGAAAATAGGTGCAGGAGTAGGCTATTCGGCCCTTCGAGCCTGCACTGCCATTCAATATGATCATGGCTGATCATCCAACTCAGTATCCTGTACCTGCCTTCTCTCCATACCCCCTGATCCCTTTAGCCACAAGGGCCACATCTAACTCCCTCTTAAATATAGCCAATGAACTGGCCTTAACTACCTTCTGTGGCAGAGAGTTCCACAGATTCACCACTCTCTGTGTGAAAAATGTTTTTCTCATCTAGGTCCTAAAAGACTTCCCCCTTATCCTTAAACTGTGACCCCTTGTTCTGGACTTCCCCAACATCAGGAACAACCTTCCTGCATCTAGCCTGTCCAACCCCTTAAGAATTTTTAAAGTTTCTATAAGATCCCCCCTCGATCTTCTAAATTCTAGCAAGTACAAGCCGAGTCTATCCAGTCTTTCTTCATATGGAAGTCCTGCCATCCCAGGAATCAGTCTGGTGAACCTTCTCTGTACTCCCTCTATGGCAAGAATGTCTTTCCTCAGATTAGGAGACTTTCAGATATATATGAAGAAACTTTTGCTATCCTATTTTATATTATTAGCATTTTTACCTTTGTATTTAACCTTTTCTCCCCATCTTGCCTTTTTATTTACCTTCTGTTGTTCTTTAAAAGCTTCCCAATCCTCTGGCTTCCAACTAATCTTTGCAATGTTATCTACCTTCTATTTTGGTTTTATTCTGCCCTTGCCTTCCCTTGTCAGCATTCTAAATCTAATTCTAATTATTCTAATACTTGCATTATTAATTATCGTGACAGTATTTGTGCTCGATTAGAGTATTTTCTTTCAGGTATGCCAGACGTGTCCTATTTTACATCACAGCTCCCTAACCTCGCGTTGTGTATCCTTTTCAACAACCATCTAATATGTACCAGTCCGTTGATATGACAGAAATAATGTCGTCACTCCATTAAAATTATCTATAGATCATCGATAGATGTTTAGTGTACAGTAGAACGGGTTCGGAGGCACGAGTCTCATCTATTTACTCTCATCCCTGGAACTGGAACCCATAATATCTTGCCGTTGAATGACTGACTACCTTCATTTCCATCTACCACTTGCTTGTCCGAGTAAGGACACTGATGATCCCCGGTAGTAATGAGGCAACTGTGTTATTGGACATCAGCAATTGCAGCTCCAGAAACAGGCCCCAATCCTCATCCACGAGGGTACGGTCCCAGTTCATGTTTTCGTCATTTTCCATCCATTGGTTCCGCATTTGTAGTGAACACATGACCCGGTATGACATCCATAGTTCAGAAGAGGATGCCTATGGTATTAATAGACAATAGACATAGGTGCAGGCATAGGCCATTCGGCCCTTCGAGGCAGTACTGCCATTCAATGTGATCATGGCTGATCATCCACAATCAGTACCCCGTTCCTGCTTCCTCCCCATATCCCCTGACTCCGCTATTTTTAAGAGCCCTATCTAGCTCTCTCTTGAAAGCATTGAGAGAACCCGCCGCTAAGGCAGAGAATTCCACAGACTCATCACTCTCTGTGAGAAAAAGTGTTTCCTCGTCCCCGTTCTAAATGGCTTACTCCTTATTCTTAAACTGTGACCCCTGGTTCTGGACACCCCCAACATCAGGAACATGCTTCCTGCCTCTAGCATGTCCAAACCCTTAACAATTTTATATGTTTCAATGAGATCCTCTCTCATCCTTCTAAACTCCAGAGTATACAAGCCCAGCTGCTCCATTCTCTCAGCATATGACAGTCCCGCCATCCCGGGAATTAACCTTGTAAACCTACGCCGCACTCCCTCAATAGCAAGAATGTCCTTCCTCAAATTAGGGGACTAAAACTGCACACAATACTCCAGGACGCAAAGAGGAGGTACAGAGACAAGATGGAGTTACAGATGGAGCAGCAGGATACCAGAAGCCTGTGGCAGGGGCTACGGATTGTAACCAACTACCGGAGCACCCCTCCCTCATCCGCAAGTGCCGGCACCTCCCTAGCTGATGACCTGAACTCCTTTTACACTTGTTTCGAGAGGGGCAACACCACCCCAGGTCTGCCTACTATCGACAATACCGCCAGCGGGCTGGCTACCGAAGCTGAAGGGAGGAATGTGCACACATTCTCGCTGTCCGAGCACGACGTGAGGAGGGCTCTGACACGGGTGAACACGAGGAAAGCTGCAGGCCCCGATGGCATCTCGGGGCGAGCACTCAAGTCCTGTGCTACACAGCTAGCTCCAGTGCTCACTACATTATTCAACCTCTCCCTGGACAAGTCCGTGGTCCCTGCCTGCTTCAAAAAATCCATCATTGTACCGGTACCAAAACATGCCTCCGCAGCCTGTCTGAATGACTACCGTCCGGTGGCCCTTACCTCGGTAGTCATGAAATGCTTTGAGAGGCTGGTGAAGAAACACATCTGCGCCTTCCTTTCTAGGAACATGGACCCGTTGCAGTTCGCATACCGTCCGAACAGATCCACGGACGATGCGGTCTCCCAGGTCTTGCACACCGCTCTCTCCCATCTGGACAGCCAGAAGGGGGGCTACGTGAGGATGCTGTTCATAGACTACAGTTCAGCCTTCAACACGATAGTCCCCACCAGACTGGCCGGGAAGCTAATGGAATTGGGGCTCAACACCTCCCTGTGTGCCTGGGTCCTGGACTTTCTCACCGCCAGGCCCCAGGTAGTCAAGATGGGAGGGAATACATCGAAGACCCTCACCCTGAGCACAGGATCGCCCCAGGGTTGCGTCCTCAGCCCCCTATTGTACTCCCTGTACACACATGACTGTGTGGCTAGGTTCAGCTCCAACTCGATAATTAAGTTTGCTGATGACACTGTGGTGGTGGGCCTGATCTCAGGCAACGACGAGAAGGCCTACCGGGAGGAGGTGGCTGATCTAGCACTCTGGTGCCAGGATAACAGCCTCCTCTTGAACATAAAAAAAAACGAAGGAGCTGATCATGGACTTTAGGAGGGCACATCATCCGAGGACGTACACACCATTGAGGATAAATGGGGATCCTGTGGATAAGGTGAACTGTTTTAAATATCTGGGAGTCCACATCTCCGAGGATATGACATGGGCATCACACGCCTCAGCACTCGTGAGTAAGGCAAGGCAGCGCCTTTACCACCTCAGGCAATTGAGGAAATTCAGAGTCTCTCCGAGGATCCTCCAGTGCTTCTACGCAGCGGCGGTGGAAAGCATCTTGTCCGGGAACATTACCATCTGGTTTGGGAATTGCTCTGCCAAGGACAAGAAGGCTCTGCAGAGAGTAGTGGGTTCGGCCGAATGCACTATGGGAACTTCACTTGCCCCCCTGCAGGAACTATACATCAGGAGGTGCAACTCCAGAGCCAACAATATCATGAGAGACCCCTTCCACCCCTGCAACGGACTGTTCCAGCTGCTACGGTCAGGCAAACGCCTCCGTTGCCATGCGGTGAGAACGGAGAGGTTGAGAAGGAGTTTCTTCCCAGAGGCCATTCGGACTGTAAACGCCTATCTCACCAGGGACTAACTCTACTGAACGATTTTCCTTCCATTATTTATTATGTAAAAGAATATGTGTGTTATGATTGTGTTTATAGTTTGTTTGTGTAGATGGTTTATGCATGCAACCTATAATGTAGCTACCTCAATACCACTAACCACGCCCAGTCATCTCAGTATAACTGTGATATCTTCCCCTTGCTCCTCCCTTGGTTCCAGTACGCCTGAAGACTAGATGCGGTCAGTACTGGGACATGTTTGACATGTGCCTTTATTAAAGACTCAGTAAAGTTACAGTGTGTCAGACTGGATTCCTTTACATGGTGTCAGTAAGTTAAACGCGCGCCTCCTGTTTATCGGGTTTTATTTGCTCCTAGTTTTAATAGTGTTTAATCCCCTATTTACCATGGCATTCTCGTGCCGCAAGCCCTCTCCCCTTGTCTTTGACGCTGACATTGTGGAGCGATGGGCTACTTTCGTGATGGACTACAACCACTTCATCAACATCGTGCAGCGAAATGACCCTGATGCGGTCAAAGCCTCACTCCTGCTGAACCTTGCCGGTCCCGATGCTATGAAGCGTGCTCAGGCTTTCACTTACAATCCAGTGGTCCTGGATGACAACGACCAGGTCGTCGAACCGGCGGAATCTGCCAATGACCCGGTATGTCTCTTACACAAGTTTGCGGAGATTTGTGACTTGCTCTCCAACCGTATATTGGAGCGGGCTAGATTCTTTACAAGGAAACAGCAGCTTGATGAACCTGTTGAATGTTTTATCGCTGACCTGCGCTACCTTGCTCAGCGGTGCCGTTTCGAGAACATGCATAATCAGCTCACCAGAGATATTTTGGTCACCGGCATGCTAGATCAGAAGCTACGAGCAGAGCTGCTGCGGACCGGATCTCACCCTGACTGAGGCTATGCATGCATGCCGAATAGCTGAGGTGGTTGCCCCGCAACATGGGCAGAGGGGATCTGACAATCGGGCTATTAATCTGAAGTTGAGGCCAGTTAATTGGCTATATTTAAGAGGGAGTTAGATGTGGCCCTTGTGGCTAAAGGGATCAGGGGGTATGGAGAGAAGGCAGGTACGGGATACTGAGTTGGATGATCAGCCATGATCATATTGAATGGCGGTGAAGGCTCGAAGGGACTATTCTGCACCTATTTTCTATGTTTCTATGTCAAGACATAAAACTTATTTCTACTCACAAGCGTTTTTTGGCATCCTCTGAGGGAGCGCTGTGTGTATGTATTGTTAGATCTATGTACCACTGTATGTAGCACATTAGTACCTGCACTAATGTAAAGCACATTGGTCAATGAGAGTTGTTTTTAAATGTGCTATAGAAATAAAATGGACTTGACTTGACTTGACTTGTGATTTTAGATTAATACGAGCATTAGGATCCTGCGTACTCTTTCCATCTCGTGCAACAAGGGGCGTTTCCATTCAGTGTTGCCCAGAGGCTGTCTGCATCGGGTGGGCGGCGCGACCGACGTCGCAGCAGCCTCTGCAGTCTGTCTGTGTTTTTTTTTTTTTTTGTCCCGTTGAGGGTATAGTTTGTAGTGGGCTTTTAAATGTGTATGTGTGGGGGGTGGGGGAAACTTTTAAATCTCTTCCCTGCACAGGGACCTGACCTTTTCCCTGTCGGGTCTCCGTTGTCGTTGGGGCCTAGCACAGTGGAGCGGCCTCCAACGGAACGACCTGGGGGCTCAGGTCACGGAGCCTGCGGAGCTGCGGACCTACCATCATGGAGCTGGCCAGCTTCGGAGCGTGGAGAGTTCGGAGCGTGGAGAGCTGTGGTGGCGCGCTACTGCGACCAGACTCCGGTGGATGGTGACACCGGGAGCTCGCGAGTCCCCGGTGGGAGACTGCTTTGCGGGCACCGGCAACGGCGACTTCTCCCGCTCGAATTGTGGGGTTGAGAGTGACCTGGAGCGGGGCCTCACATCGCCCGGCGCGGCTTTAAATTGCCGCGGACTTGCTAGCGCCCGCCGGGGGCTTTGACTTTGACATCGGGAGAAGAATGGAGAGTAGGGGAGAGACAAGACTTTGCCTTCCATCACAGTGAGGAGGAGATTCACTGTGATGGATGTTTGTGTGAATTGTGTTGGTGTGTGTCTTGGTTCTTTTCTTGTATGGCTGCAGAAACCAAATTTCGTTTGAACCTCATGTGACAAATAAATGGTATTGTATTGTATCTGCTGCCATCTCCTGGTGCATATTTCTATTGCAGATTTTGGATTTTAGATTGAATTTCGAACATTACCTGTGACCAGAGGATGGTGCTGTGAGCACTCGGTTGCACTGATACAGATATTTTTTTCGTTAGCATAGTTTAGCTTCCTTTATTGTCACGTTCACAGAGGAATAGTGAAAAGCTTTTGTGGATAAAGACCAGTAAACTCCACTTAAATATAGTCCAAGGTTCCCCAATAAGGGAGAGAGTAGCTCAGACCCACACTCTTGTTGCTGATAGAATCATTCAGTTCCCTGATAACAGCCGGAAATAAATTGTTCCTGAATCTGGAGTCTTGCGTTTTCTCACTTGTGTACCTCTTGCCTGATGAGGGAGGGGAGACGATATGTCGCCATACATTTTTATTCATATTTATTACACCGGATCACGCGTTACCTCGCAATTGTACCTACATATGTCTCTTTTCTCCCAGGCAACCATTCACGTTCGAGATTACCTTGCTTCCACTCTAGGCCTAGGATTATTGATCATGCCAATGTGGGAACGGGGAGATATTTTCCAGAGGAGGCTGGAGGTGTCTGAAGGAATGGGTAGGTAGGATGTTAGTGATGTGATGTACTCCAGACAGTGCTTAAAATATATTGTCCCTGTATTTTAACGCTCAATACAGTCGCATTTCGTAGTGTGCCAGGCCCTGTGCATCCTGATGTGAACTCAAGAATTATCTTGTAAACAGTATTATCCCTGTCACCTGACATACTTGGTTTCACACATTTATGTTACAATACATATTGGTAATATAGAAACTCTTTCTGCCCGGATTAAACGAGGCTGTCAACTATTTATATGGGATTAATCCTATTCTTGTTATACTACAAACTGGTAACGTTGAGATGTCACGCTGACGGGCCCACTGCTCATAGTGTAACATTAAGTCCCGTCAGTTTTCGTAGTCAGGATGTTAAGGGACAATTATGCCTGACAAATCTATTGGAATTCATTCAGGAAGTACCAAGCAGGATATACAAAGAAGAGTCAGGGGATATTGCCTGTTTGGATTTTCAGAAGTACTTTGATAAGGGGCGCACAAGAGGCTGCAAGGTAAGATAGGACCCTGTGGTATAGAGGGAGGTACTGGCATGGATCGGCTTATTGGTAGAAAGCAGAGTGAGAAAGCAATGAAGGTAGCCTTTCCTGGATGGCTGCTGGTGAGTGGTCACGTTCCGCAGGTGTCTATATTGCGGCTACTCTGCACATCATATGTCATTAAACTGGATGATGGAATTGGTGGCTTATTCGTCAGGTTTACAAATGATACACAGTTACGTGGAGGGGTAGGTAACTTTTAGCAAGCCGTCAATCTGCAGAAGGACCTGGACACTTTGGGTCTGTGGGAAAAGAAGCGGCAAATGGAATTGGGCTTTGCAACATACACGGTCTGTTCTGGATGTCAGATGTGGGAGGTCATGGAGTCTGATGGTCTTCCAGACGTCCACATCTGCGGCAGGTGCATCGAGATGGGGCTCCTAAGGGACCGTATTAGGAACCTGGAGCAGCAGCTCGATGACCTCCGTCTGGTCAGGGAGAGCGAGGAAGTCATAGAGAGGAGTTACAGAGAGGTGGTCACTCCAAGACCACGGGAGACAGACAAGTGGGTCACGGTTAGGAGGGGCAAGGGGCACAGGCAGGGACTAGAGAGAACCCCGGTGGCTGTACACCTTGGCAATAAGTACTCTTGATTGAGTACTGTTGGGGGGGACAGCCTGCCCGGGGGTAGCGACAGTGGCCGGGCCTCCGGTACAGAGACCGGCCCTGCTGCTCAGAAGGGTAAGGAAAAGAAGAGGAGGGCATTAGTAATAGGAGACTCTATAGTTAGGGGGTCAGACAGGCGATTCTGTGGACGCAGTCAGGAGACCCGGATGGTAGTTTGCCTCCCTGGTGCCAGGGTCAGGGATGTGTCTGAATGTGTCCAAGATATCCTGAAATGGGAGGGAGAGGAGCCCGAGGTTGTGGTACATATAGGTACCAATGACATAGATAGAAAAAGAGGAGGTCCTGAAGGGAGAATTTAGGGAGTTAGGAAGAGAGTTAAGGAGAAGGACCGCAACGGTAACAATCTCAGGATTACTGCCTGTGCCACGCGACAATGAGAGTAGGAACGGAGCCAGGTGGAGGACAAATGAGTGGCTGAAGGACTGGTGCAGTGGGTATGGATTCAAGTTTCTGGATCATTGGGACTTCTTTTGGGGAAGGTGTGACCTGTACAGAAAGGACGAGTTGCACTTGAACCCGAGGGGGACCAATATCCTGGCAGGGAGATTTGCAAAGGCTCCTGGGGAGACTTGAAACTAGAACGGTTGGGGGGAGGGACTCAAATAGGAAAAGCTAGTAGACAGAGTGTGAGGCAGGAGGCAGAGAAGGGAAGCACTCAGACCCAACATGTAGGGGAGAAAGAAGAAAAAGATAATAAACAGAGAATAAGAGGTTGTGGGTTTCTTAAATGTGTATATTTTAATGCTAGGAGCATTGTAAGAAAGATGGATGAGCTTAGAGCCTGGATTGACACCTGGAAGTATAATGTTGTGGCGATCAGTGAAACATGGTTGCAGGAGGGCTGTGATGGGAAACTAAATATTCCAGGATTTCGTTGTTTCAGGTGTGATAGAATTGGAGGGGCAAGAGGTGGAGGTGTTGCATTGCTTGTCAGGGAAGTTATTACAGCAGTGCTTTGGCAGGATAGATTAGAGGGCTTGTCTAGGGAGGCTATTTGGGTGTAACTAAGAAATGGGAAAGGTGCAGCAACACTTATAGGGGTGTATTATAGACCGCCTAATGGGGAACGAGAATTGGAAGAGCAAATATGTAAGGAGATAGCAGATATTAGTAGTAAGCACAAGATAGTGATTGTGGGAGATTTCAATTTTCCACACATAGACTGGAAAACACATTCTGTAAATGGGCTGGATGGTTTGGAGTTTGTAAAAATGTGTGCAGGATAGTTTTTTGCAGCAATACATAGAGGTACCTACTAGAGAAGGGGCGGTGCTGGACCTCCTGTTCGGAAATGAGACAGGTCAGGTGGCGGAGGTATGTGTTGGGGAACACTTCGGGTCCAGTGATCACAATACCATTAGTTTCAATATAATTATGGAGAGGTCAGAACTGGACCAAGGGTTGAGATTTTTGATTGGAGAAAGGCTAACCTTGAGGAGATGCGAAAGGATTTAAAAGGAGTGAATTGGGACATTTTGTTTTATGGGAAGGATGTAGAAGAGAAATGGAGGACATTTAAAGGTGAAATTTTAAGAGTACAGAATCTTTATGTCCCTGTTCGATTGAAAGGAAAGAGTAATAATTGGAAAAAGCCATGGTTTTCAAGGGAAATTGGACACTTGGTTCGGAAGAGAGAGATCTACAATAATTATAGGCAGCATGGAGTAAATGAGGTGCTTGAGGAGTATAAAGAATGTAAAAAGAATCTTAAGAAAGAAATTAGAAAAGCTAAAAGAAGATATGAGGTTGCTTTGGCAAGTAAGGTGAAATTAAATCCAAAGGGTTTCTACAGCTAATTTAATAGCAAAAGGATAACGAGGGATAAAATTGGTCCATTAGAGAGTCAGAGTGGACAGCTATCAACAGAGCCAAAAGAGATGGGGGAGATATTGAACAATTTATTTTCTTCGGTATTCACCAAGGAGAAGGATATTGAATTATGTGAGGTAAGGGAAACAAATAGAGTAGCTATGGAAACTATGAGATTCAAAGAAGAGGAAGTACTGACACTTTTGAAAAATATAAAAGTGGATAAGTCTCCAGGTCCTGACAGGATATTCCCTAGGACATTGAGGGAAGTTAGTGTAGAAATAGCAGGGGCTATGACAGAAATATGTCAAATGTCATTAGAAACGGGAATGGTGCCGGAGGATTGGCGTATTGCGCATGTTGTTCCATTGTTTAAAAAGGGTTCTAAGAGTAAACCTAGCAATTATAGACCTGTTAGTTTGACGTCAGTGGTGGACAAATTAATGGAAAGGATACTTAGATATAATATATATAATCATCTGGATAAACAGGGTCTGATTAGGAACAGTCAACATGGATTTGTGCCTGGAAGGTCACGTTTGGCACCTTATCAAAGGCTTTCTGAAAATCGAAGACAATAATATCTATTCTCTTCTTTGTCTGTCCTGCTATATACTTCTTCAAAGACTTTCAGCAAATTTGACAAGCAAGATCTCCCCTTCACAAAGCCATGCTGACCGGTCTATTTTATCGTCAACTTCAAAGTACTCTGTAAACTCATCCTTTATAATGGACACTAAAATCTCACCAAACACCAAAGTGAGACTAAACGGCCTATAGTTCCCACTGCTTTGCTTCCTTCATGTGCATCATGGTAATATTCAGGGCCGGCCTGAAGCCAATTGGACCAATGGCTCCCAATTGGGCCCCTCGTCAGAGTAATCTACTCTCGGCTCAGGTAGGTCTACCCAGGTGGAGGGGGGAGAGAGGAAGAAAGAAAGTAGAGGGGTGGAGGGGGAAGAAAGGGGGAGGGGGGGCAGAGGGGGAGGTGGGTCGTTTGCTCACGGCAGCGATCCCGCCCCTCCAGTCGCCGTGCTTCACGCACACGGCCCCGGCTCCCCCTCTCTCTCCCAGGGGAGATGCAGTGAACACTACACGGAGGGCTGGGCCGGGGGTTGGAGCAACGTTTACAAACATCGGCCTCAGCTCACACCCATCCGCCCAGACCCCGGCATCCGTTCCTGCCGCCAGCCCTCTCTTTTCCCTTCTCTCATTCGCTCCATCCCTTCTTTCTCTCCTCCTCTTCCTCATTTCTCTACTTTCCTCCTTCCCTTCTGTCATTCCTCCCTTCTCTCCCTCCCTCCCTTCTCTCCATCCCACACACACATAATGCACAGACAATTAACACACACAACTAAGTTAGGATGGGGCAGAAGCCCAAAGGGTAGGATGGGGCTGAAGCCCAAAATGTAATGCCTGGACTGTTTTTTCACCAATGGTTATTGGTTTGCCAGGATCTATTTAATTAAATTACTTTTTTTTTCATTTCACAGTAACTAAAACGTGGTATTGTAACTATGTACTTTTCAGAGGTGATCTACACATTTTGTTTGTTACTTGCAGGCTTACATTTATGCAATTTTATATTAAAATGTAGCTTCGATCTGTTTGGTCCATTAACTCGCAGGCACTTTTTAAGCGCACATTTTGATAACTTTCCATTCTACCATAGAGATATAAAGTCTATAATATACTTTATTTGTATTTCTATGAATCAACAGACTTTGGCTGGGAAGCTGGGGCTCACCTAAATTGTTCCCAATTGGGCCCTGTACCTCCTAAGGTCGGCCCTGGTAATATTGGCATTTCTCCAATCATCTGGGACTACTCCTGACTCTAGTGATTCCTGAAATATCACTATCAGCGCCTCCACAATCTCTAAAGCTAACACTTTCAGAACCCTAGGATGCAGTCCGTCCGTTCCAGGTGACATCCATCTTCAGCCGTGTCAGCTTCCCAAGCACCTTCTCCATAGTAATCAGCATTGGCGCTCTTTGTATAAATTACTGGGTCCTATATTTAGTAAACGATGCCGGCTACGAACGCTCTACATTTGGCGTTGTGTCTGATATTAATTTCATAAATTCATAAGTGAAGAGAGCAGAATGTCCATTCGGTACATCAAGTATACTCCGCCAGTTAGTAATGGCTGATCTATCTCTATCTCCCAACCCCAATCGCCTGTCTTCCCCCCATAACTCCTTACATCCGTACTAATCGAGAATCTATCAATCTCTTCCTAAATATATCCCTTCACTTGGCCTCCACAGCCTTAAGTGACAAGGCATTCCACAGATGATCCACCCTGTAACTTACGAAAACCCTTATCGTCTCCTTCCTCAAGGAACGTCCTTTAATTCTGAAGCTAAGACGTCTGTTCGTAAACTCTCCCACCAGTGGAAATATCTTCTCACCATAAAATTTATCCAAGCCTTTCACTATTTGGCAACTTTCAATAGCCCCCCCCCCCCCCCCACCAACGAGTACAGGCTCAGTGCCGTCAAACTATCATCATTTTTTTAACCCAATCATTCCCGGCATCATTCTTGTAAACCTCCTCTGGACCTTCTCCATAGCCATCACATCCTTCCTCAGATATGGGGCCCAGAATCCCTCAAAATGCAGCCTGATGAGCTCTTTATCGAACCTCAGCATTACATCGCTGCTTTTGTATTCTAGTCCTCTTGAAATAAATGTAGCAGAGTCCCTGTTTTCTCTACACTATCTGCCCCTCCAAATATTTTCGTATAATCTGCTAACTTGGCCACAAATCCTTACATCCCCTCATCCAAATCATTAATATACAACGTGAAGAGTAGCGGCTCCAACACCGAGCCCTGCGGAACTCCGCTAGTCACTGGTAGACAACCAAAGAAAGCTCTTTATTCCACTCATTGCCTTCTGCCCTCTGCCATCCAGCCAAACTGCTATCCATGCTACTATCTCCCCTTTGATATCAAAAGCACTCGTCTTCCTTTACAGTCTCGCATGTGACACTTTATCAAAGTCCTTCTGAAAATCTAGGTAAACAACATTCATTGACTTTCCGTTTCAAAGAATTCCAGCAGATACGTCAGGCAAGATTTCCCCTTCACAATCCCACGCTGACTTTGGCCTATCTTATCATGAACTCTGTAACCTCATCCTTTATAATGGACTCTTATAAAATCTTCTCATACTTTATACAATCTTACCAACCAGTGACGTCAGACTGCCCGGCTTAACGTTTCCACTATTCTGCTTTGCTCCCTTCTTGTACAGCAGAGTACTATTGGCAATTTCCCAATCATCCGGAACCGCTCCTGACTCTAGTGACTCTTGAAATATCACTCTTCATGCCTCCACAATCTTTAAAGCCACCTCATTCAGAACCCTGGCTGCACTCCATCCGGCCCAGGTAACCTATTCACCTTCAGATCTTTCAGTTTCCCAAGCATATTCTTACTAATAGCCACTTCACTAACTTTCACCTCCTGACTCTCTTGAATTTCAGGAATGTTCTGTGGTCTCCCTGTGTGAAGACGGATGCAAAAAAAGTTATTCATTCTTCTGCCATTTCTTTATTCCCCATTATCACATCTCCTCCACTATTCCAGCGGTCCGATGTCCACTTGATTCTTTCTTATTCTTTATAGAATTTCGTTCAGACTTCGGTCTGAATGACAATAAAGGCTATCTAATCTAATCTAATCTAATCTAAGAAACATAGAAAATAGGTGCAGGAGTAGGCTATTCGGCCCTTCGAGCCTGCACTGCCATTCAATATGATCATGGCTGATCATCCAACTCAGTATCCTGTACCTGCCTTCTCTCCATACCCCCTGATCCCTTTAGCCACAAGGGCCACATCTAACTCCCTCTTAAATATAGCCAATGAACTGGCCTTAACTACCTTCTGTGGCAGAGAGTTCCACAGATTCACCACTCTCTGTGTGAAAAATGTTTTTCTCATCTAGGTCCTAAAAGACTTCCCCCTTATCCTTAAACTGTGACCCCTTGTTCTGGACTTCCCCAACATCAGGAACAACCTTCCTGCATCTAGCCTGTCCAACCCCTTAAGAATTTTTAAAGTTTCTATAAGATCCCCCCTCGATCTTCTAAATTCTAGCAAGTACAAGCCGAGTCTATCCAGTCTTTCTTCATATGGAAGTCCTGCCATCCCAGGAATCAGTCTGGTGAACCTTCTCTGTACTCCCTCTATGGCAAGAATGTCTTTCCTCAGATTAGGAGACTTTCAGATATATATGAAGAAACTTTTGCTATCCTATTTTATATTATTAGCATTTTTACCTTTGTATTTAACCTTTTCTCCCCATCTTGCCTTTTTATTTACCTTCTGTTGTTCTTTAAAAGCTTCCCAATCCTCTGGCTTCCAACTAATCTTTGCAATGTTATCTACCTTCTATTTTGGTTTTATTCTGCCCTTGCCTTCCCTTGTCAGCATTCTAAATCTAATTCTAATTATTCTAATACTTGCATTATTAATTATCGTGACAGTATTTGTGCTCGATTAGAGTATTTTCTTTCAGGTATGCCAGACGTGTCCTATTTTACATCACAGCTCCCTAACCTCGCGTTGTGTATCCTTTTCAACAACCATCTAATATGTACCAGTCCGTTGATATGACAGAAATAATGTCGTCACTCCATTAAAATTATCTATAGATCATCGATAGATGTTTAGTGTACAGTAGAACGGGTTCGGAGGCACGAGTCTCATCTATTTACTCTCATCCCTGGAACTGGAACCCATAATATCTTGCCGTTGAATGACTGACTACCTTCATTTCCATCTACCACTTGCTTGTCCGAGTAAGGACACTGATGATCCCCGGTAGTAATGAGGCAACTGTGTTATTGGACATCAGCAATTGCAGCTCCAGAAACAGGCCCCAATCCTCATCCACGAGGGTACGGTCCCAGTTCATGTTTTCGTCATTTTCCATCCATTGGTTCCGCATTTGTAGTGAACACATGACCCGGTATGACATCCATAGTTCAGAAGAGGATGCCTATGGTATTAATAGACAATAGACATAGGTGCAGGCATAGGCCATTCGGCCCTTCGAGGCAGTACTGCCATTCAATGTGATCATGGCTGATCATCCACAATCAGTACCCCGTTCCTGCTTCCTCCCCATATCCCCTGACTCCGCTATTTTTAAGAGCCCTATCTAGCTCTCTCTTGAAAGCATTGAGAGAACCCGCCGCTAAGGCAGAGAATTCCACAGACTCATCACTCTCTGTGAGAAAAAGTGTTTCCTCGTCCCCGTTCTAAATGGCTTACTCCTTATTCTTAAACTGTGACCCCTGGTTCTGGACACCCCCAACATCAGGAACATGCTTCCTGCCTCTAGCATGTCCAAACCCTTAACAATTTTATATGTTTCAATGAGATCCTCTCTCATCCTTCTAAACTCCAGAGTATACAAGCCCAGCTGCTCCATTCTCTCAGCATATGACAGTCCCGCCATCCCGGGAATTAACCTTGTAAACCTACGCCGCACTCCCTCAATAGCAAGAATGTCCTTCCTCAAATTAGGGGACTAAAACTGCACACAATACTCCAGGACGCAAAGAGGAGGTACAGAGACAAGATGGAGTTACAGATGGAGCAGCAGGATACCAGAAGCCTGTGGCAGGGGCTACGGATTGTAACCAACTACCGGAGCACCCCTCCCTCATCCGCAAGTGCCGGCACCTCCCTAGCTGATGACCTGAACTCCTTTTACGCTTGTTTCGAGAGGGGCAACACCACCCCAGGTCTGCCTACTATCGACAATACCGCCAGCGGGCTGGCTACCGAAGCTGAAGGGAGGAATGTGCACACATTCTCGCTGTCCGAGCACGACGTGAGGAGGGCTCTGACACGGGTGAACACGAGGAAAGCTGCAGGCCCCGATGGCATCTCGGGGCGAGCACTCAAGTCCTGTGCTACACAGCTAGCTCCAGTGCTCACTACATTATTCAACCTCTCCCTGAACAAGTCCGTGGTCCCTGCCTGCTTCAAAAAATCCATCATTGTACCGGTACCAAAACATGCCTCCGCAGCCTGTCTGAATGACTACCGTCCGGTGGCCCTTACCTCGGTAGTCATGAAATGCTTTGAGAGGCTGGTGAAGAAACACATCTGCGCCTTCCTTTCTAGGAACCTGGACCCGTTGCAGTTCGCATACCGTCCGAACAGATTCACGGACGATGCGGTCTCCCAGGTCTTGCACACCGCTCTCTCCCATCTGGACAGCCAGAAGGGGGGCTACGTGAGGATGCTGTTCATAGACTACAGTTCAGCCTTCAACACGATAGTCCCCACCAGACTGGCCGGGAAGCTAATGGAATTGGGGCTCAACACCTCCCTGTGTGCCTGGGTCCTGGACTTTCTCACCGCCAGGCCCCAGGTAGTCAAGATGGGATGGAATACATCGAAGACCCTCACCCTGAGCACAGGATCGCCCCAGGGTTGCGTCCTCAGCCCCCTATTGTACTCCCTGTACACACATGACTGTGTGGCTAGGTTCAGCTCCAACTCGATAATTAAGTTTGCTGATGACACTGTGGTGGTGGGCCTGATCTCAGGCAACGACGAGAAGGCCTACCGGGAGGAGGTGGCTGATCTAGCACTCTGGTGCCAGGATAACAGCCTCCTCTTGAACATAAAAAAAAACGAAGGAGCTGATCATGGACTTTAGGAGGGCACATCATCCGAGGACGTACACACCATTGAGGATAAATGGGGATCCTGTGGATAAGGTGAACTGTTTTAAATATCTGGGAGTCCACATCTCCGAGGATATGACATGGGCATCACACGCCTCAGCACTCGTGAGTAAGGCAAGGCAGCGCCTTTACCATCTCAGGCAATTGAGGAAATTCAGAGTCTCTCCGAGGATCCTCCAGTGCTTCTACGCAGCGGCGGTGGAAAGCATCTTGTCCGGGAACATTACCATCTGGTTTGGGAATTGCTCTGCCAAGGACAAGAAGGCTCTGCAGAGAGTAGTGCGTTCGGCCGAACACACTATGGGAACTTCACTTGCCCCCCTGCAGGAACTATACATCAGGAGGTGCAACTCCAGAGCCAACAATATCATGAGAGACCCCTTCCACCCCTGCAACGGACTGTTCCAGCTGCTACGGTCAGGCAAACGCCTCCGTTGCCATGCGGTGAGAACGGAGAGGTTGAGAAGGAGTTTCTTCCCAGAGGCCATTCGGACTGTAAACGCCTATCTCACCAGGGACTAACTCTACTGAACGATTTTCCTTCCATTATTTATTATGTAAAAGAATATGTGTGTTATGATTGTGTTTATAGTTTGTTTGTGTAGATGGTTTATGCATGCAACCTATAATGTAGCTACCTCAATACCACTAACCACGCCCAGTCATCTCAGTATAACTGTGATATCTTCCCCTTGCTCCTCCCTTGGTTCCAGTACGCCTGAAGACTAGATGCGGTCAGTACTGGGACATGTTTGACATGTGCCTTTATTAAAGACTCAGTAAAGTTACAGTGTGTCAGACTGGATTCCTTTACATGGTGTCAGTAAGTTAAACGCGCGCCTCCTGTTTATCGGGTTTTATTTGCTCCTAGTTTTAATAGTGTTTAATCCCCTATGTACCATGGCATTCTCGTGCCGCAAGCCCTCTCCCCTTGTCTTTGACGCTGACATTGTGGAGCGATGGGCTACTTTCGTGATGGACTACAACCACTTCATCAACATCGTGCAGCGAAATGACCCTGATGCGGTCAAAGCCTCACTCCTGCTGAACCTTGCCGGTCCCGATGCTATGAAGCATGCTCAGGCTTTCACTTACAATCCAGTGGTCCTGGATGACAACGACCAGGTCGTCGAACCGGCGGAATCTGCCAATGACCCGGTATGTCTCTTACACAAGTTTGCGGAGATTTGTGACTTGCTCTCCAACCGTATATTGGAGCGGGCTAGATTCTTTACAAGGAAACAGCAGCTTGATGAACCTGTTGAATGTTTTATCGCTGACCTGCGCTACCTTGCTCAGCGGTGCCGTTTCGAGAACATGCGTAATCAGCTCACCAGAGATATTTTGGTCACCGGCATGCTAGATCAGAAGCTACGAGCAGAGCTGCTGCGGACCGGATCTCACCCTGACTGAGGCTATGCATGCATGCCGAATAGCTGAGGTGGTTGCCCCGCAACATGGGCAGAGGGGATCTGACAATCGGGCTATTAATCTGAAGTTGAGGCCAGTTAATTGGCTATATTTAAGAGGGAGTTAGATGTGGCCCTTGTCGCTAAAGGGATCAGGGGGTATGGAGAGAAGGCAGGTACGGGATACTGAGTTGGATGATCAGCCATGATCATATTGAATGGCGGTGAAGGCTCGAAGGGACTATTCTGCACCTATTTTCTATGTTTCTATGTCAAGACATAAAACTTATTTCTACTCACAAGCGTTTTTTGGCATCCTCTGAGGGAGCGCTGTGTGTATGTATTGTTAGATCTATGTACCACTGTATGTAGCACATTAGTACCTGCACTAATGTAAAGCACATTGGTCAATGAGAGTTGTTTTTAAATGTGCTATAGAAATAAAATGGACTTGACTTGACTTGACTTGTGATTTTAGATTAATACGAGCATTAGGATCCTGCGTACTCTTTCCATCTCGTGCAACAAGGGGCGTTTCCATTCAGTGTTGCCCAGAGGCTGTCTGCATCGGGTGGGCGGCGCGACCGACGTCGCAGCAGCCTCTGCAGTCTGTCTGTGTTTTTTTTTTTTTTTTGTCCCGTTGAGGGTATAGTTTGTAGTGGGCTTTTAAATGTGTATGTGTGGGGGGTGGGGGAAACTTTTAAATCTCTTCCCTGCACAGGGACCTGACCTTTTCCCTGTCGGGTCTCCGTTGTCGTTGGGGCCTAGCACCGTGGAGCGGCCTCCAACGGAACGACCTGGGGGCTCAAGTCACGGAGCCTGCGGAGCTGCGGACCTACCATCATGGAGCTGGCCAGCTTCGGAGCGTGGAGAGTTCGGAGCGTGGAGAGCTGTGGTGGCGCGCTACTGCGACCAGACTCCGGTGGATGGTGACACCGGGAGCTCGCGAGTCCCCGGTGGGAGACTGCTTTGCGGGCACCAGCATCGGCGACTTCTCCCGCTCGAATTGTGGGGTTGAGAGTGACCTGGAGCGGGGCCTCACATCGCCCGGCGCGGCTTTAAATTGCCGCGGACTTGCTAGCGCCCGCCGGGGGCTCCAACATCATTACCCGGGGCAGGGCCTTACATCGCCCGGCGCGGCTTTAAATTGCCGCGGACTTGCTAGCGCCCGCCGGGGGCTTTGACTTTGACATCGGGAGAAGAATGGAGAGTAGGGGAGAGACAAGACTTTGCCTTCCATCACAGTGAGGAGGAGATTCACTGTGATGGATGTTTGTGTGAATTGTGTTGGTGTGTGTCTTGGTTCTTTTCTTGTATGGCTGCAGAAACCAAATTTCGTTTGAACCTCATGTGACAAATAAATGGTATTGTATTGTATCTGCTGCCATCTCCTGGTGCATATTTCTATTGCAGATTTTGGATTTTAGATTGAATTTCGAACATTACCTGTGACCAGAGGATGGTGCTGTGAGCACTCGGTTGCACTGATACAGATATTTTTTTCGTTAGCATAGTTTAGCTTCCTTTATTGTCACGTTCACAGAGGAATAGTGAAAAGCTTTTGTGGATAAAGACCAGTAAACTCCACTTAAATATAGTCCAAGGTTCCCCAATAAGGGAGAGAGTAGCTCAGACCCACACTCTTGTTGCTGATAGAATCATTCAGTTCCCTGATAACAGCCGGAAATAAATTGTTCCTGAATCTGGAGTCTTGCGTTTTCTCACTTGTGTACCTCTTGCCTGATGAGGGAGGGGAGACGATATGTCGCCATACATTTTTATTCATATTTATTACACCGGATCACGCGTTACCTCGCAATTGTACCTACATATGTCTCTTTTCTCCCAGGCAACCATTCACGTTCGAGATTACCTTGCTTCCACTCTAGGCCTAGGATTATTGATCATGCCAATGTGGGAACGGGGAGATATTTTCCAGAGGAGGCTGGAGGTGTCTGAAGGAATGGGTAGGTAGGATGTTAGTGATGTGATGTACTCCAGACAGTGCTTAAAATATATTGTCCCTGTATTTTAACGCTCAATACAGTCGCATTTCGTAGTGTGCCAGGCCCTGTGCATCCTGATGTGAACTCAAGAATTATCTTGTAAACAGTATTATCCCTGTCACCTGACATACTTGGTTTCACACATTTATGTTACAATACATATTGGTAATATAGAAACTCTTTCTGCCCGGATTAAACGAGGCTGTCAACTATTTATATGGGATTAATCCTATTCTTGTTATACTACAAACTGGTAACGTTGAGATGTCACGCTGACGGGCCCACTGCTCATCGTGTAACATTAAGTCCCGTCAGTTTTCGTAGTCAGGATGTTAAGGGACAATTATGCCTGACAAATCTATTGGAATTCATTCAGGAAGTACCAAGCAGGATATACAAAGAAGAGTCAGGGGATATTGCCTGTTTGGATTTTCAGAAGTACTTTGATAAGGGGCGCACAAGAGGCTGCAAGGTAAGATAGGACCCTGTGGTATAGAGGGAGGTACTGGCATGGATCGGCTTATTGGTAGAAAGCAGAGTGAGAAAGCAATGAAGGTAGCCTTTCCTGGATGGCTGCTGGTGAGTGGTCACGTTCCGCAGGTGTCTATATTGCGGCTACTCTGCACATCATATGTCATTAAACTGGATGATGGAATTGGTGGCTTATTCGTCAGGTTTACAAATGATACACAGTTACGTGGAGGGGTAGGTAACTTTTAGCAAGCCGTCAATCTGCAGAAGGACCTGGACACTTTGGGTCTGTGGGAAAAGAAGCGGCAAATGGAATTGGGCTTTGCAACATACACGGTCTGTTCTGGATGTCAGATGTGGGAGGTCATGGAGTCTGATGGTCTTCCAGACGTCCACATCTGCGGCAGGTGCATCGAGATGGGGCTCCTAAGGGACCGTATTAGGAACCTGGAGCAGCAGCTCGATGACCTCCGTCTGGTCAGGGAGAGCGAGGAAGTCATAGAGAGGAGTTACAGAGAGGTGGTCACTCCAAGACCACGGGAGACAGACAAGTGGGTCACGGTTAGGAGGGGCAAGGGGCACAGGCAGGGACTAGAGAGAACCCCGGTGGCTGTACACCTTGGCAATAAGTACTCTTGATTGAGTACTGTTGGGGGGGACAGCCTGCCCGGGGGTAGCGACAGTGGCCGGGCCTCCGGTACAGAGACCGGCCCTGCTGCTCAGAAGGGTAAGGAAAAGAAGAGGAGGGCATTAGTAATAGGAGACTCTATAGTTAGGGGGTCAGACAGGCGATTCTGTGGACGCAGTCAGGAGACCCGGATGGTAGTTTGCCTCCCTGGTGCCAGGGTCAGGGATGTGTCTGAATGTGTCCAAGATATCCTGAAATGGGAGGGAGAGGAGCCCGAGGTTGTGGTACATATAGGTACCAATGACATAGATAGAAAAAGAGGAGGTCCTGAAGGGAGAATTTAGGGAGTTAGGAAGAGAGTTAAGGAGAAGGACCGCAAAGGTAACAATCTCAGGATTACTGCCTGTGCCACGCGACAATGAGAGAAGGAACGGAGCCAGGTGGAGGACAAATGAGTGGCTGAAGGACTGGTGCAGTGGGTATGGATTCAAGTTTCTGGATCATTGGGACTTCTTTTGGGGAAGGTGTGACCTGTACAGAAAGGACGAGTTGCACTTGAACCCGAGGGGGACCAATATCCTGGCAGGGAGATTTGCAAAGGCTCCTGGGGAGACTTGAAACTAGAACGGTTGGGGGGAGGGACTCAAATAGGAAAAGCTAGTAGACAGAGTGTGAGGCAGGAGGCAGAGAAGGGAAGCACTCAGACCCAACATGTAGGGGAGAAAGAAGAAAAAGATAATAAACAGAGAATAAGAGGTTGTGGGTTTCTTAAATGTGTATATTTTAATGCTAGGAGCATTGTAAGAAAGATGGATGAGCTTAGAGCCTGGATTGACACCTGGAAGTATAATGTTGTGGCGATCAGTGAAACATGGTTGCAGGAGGGCTGTGATTGGAAACTAAATATTCCAGGATTTCGTTGTTTCAGGTGTGATAGAATTGGAGGGGCAAGAGGTGGAGGTGTTGCATTGCTTGTCAGGGAAGTTATTACAGCAGTGCTTTGGCAGGATAGATTAGAGGGCTTGTCTAGGGAGGCTATTTGGGTGTAACTAAGAAATGGGAAAGGTGCAGCAACACTTATAGGGGTGTATTATAGACCGCCTAATGGGGAACGAGAATTGGAAGAGCAAATATGTAAGGAGATAGCAGATATTAGTAGTAAGCACAAGATAGTGATTGTGGGAGATTTCAATTTTCCACACATAGACTGGAAAACACATTCTGTAAATGGGCTGGATGGTTTGGAGTTTGTAAAAATGTGTGCAGGATAGTTTTTTGCAGCAATACATAGAGGTACCTACTAGAGAAGGGGCGGTGCTGGACCTCCTGTTCGGAAATGAGACAGGTCAGGTGGCGGAGGTATGTGTTGGGGAACACTTCGGGTCCAGTGATCACAATACCATTAGTTTCAATATAATTATGGAGAGGTCAGAACTGGACCAAGGGTTGAGATTTTTGATTGGAGAAAGGCTAACCTTGAGGAGATGCGAAAGGATTTAAAAGGAGTGAATTGGGACATTTTGTTTTATGGGAAGGATGTAGAAGAGAAATGGAGGACATTTAAAGGTGAAATTTTAAGAGTACAGAATCTTTATGTCCCTGTTCGATTGAAAGGAAAGAGTAATAATTGGAAAAAGCCATGGTTTTCAAGGGAAATTGGACACTTGGTTCGGAAGAGAGAGATCTACAATAATTATAGGCAGCATGGAGTAAATGAGGTGCTTGAGGAGTATAAAGAATGTAAAAAGAATCTTAAGAAAGAAATTAGAAAAGCTAAAAGAAGATATGAGGTTGCTTTGGCAAGTAAGGTGAAATTAAATCCAAAGGGTTTCTACAGCTAATTTAATAGCAAAAGGATAACGAGGGATAAAATTGGTCCATTAGAGAGTCAGAGTGGACAGCTATCAACAGAGCCAAAAGAGATGGGGGAGATATTGAACAATTTATTTTCTTCGGTATTCACCAAGGAGAAGGATATTGAATTATGTGAGGTAAGGGAAACAAATAGAGTAGCTATGGAAACTATGAGATTCAAAGAAGAGGAAGTACTGACACTTTTGAAAAATATAAAAGTGGATAAGTCTCCAGGTCCTGACAGGATATTCCCTAGGACATTGAGGGAAGTTAGTGTAGAAATAGCAGGGGCTATGACAGAAATATGTCAAATGTCATTAGAAACGGGAATGGTGCCGGAGGATTGGCGTATTGCGCATGTTGTTCCATTGTTTAAAAAGGGTTCTAAGAGTAAACCTAGCAATTATAGACCTGTTAGTTTGACGTCAGTGGTGGACAAATTAATGGAAAGGATACTTAGATATAATATATATAATCATCTGGATAAACAGGGTCTGATTAGGAACAGTCAACATGGATTTGTGCCTGGAAGGTCACGTTTGGCACCTTATCAAAGGCTTTCTGAAAATCGAAGACAATAATATCTATTCTCTTCTTTGTCTGTCCTGCTATATACTTCTTCAAAGACTTTCAGCAAATTTGACAAGCAAGATCTCCCCTTCACAAAGCCATGCTGACCGGTCTATTTTATCGTCAACTTCAAAGTACTCTGTAAACTCATCCTTTATAATGGACACTAAAATCTCACCAAACACCAAAGTGAGACTAAACGGCCTATAGTTCCCACTGCTTTGCTTCCTTCATGTGCATCATGGTAATATTCAGGGCCGGCCTGAAGCCAATTGGACCAATGGCTCCCAATTGGGCCCCTCGTCAGAGTAATCTACTCTCGACTCAGGTAGGTCTACCCAGGTGGAGGGGGGAGAGAGGAAGAAAGAAAGTAGAGGGGTGGAGGGGGAAGAAAGGGGGAGGGGGGGCAGAGGGGGAGGTGGGTCGTTTGCTCACGGCAGCGATCCCGCCCCTCCAGTCGCCGTGCTTCACGCACACGGCCCCGGCTCCCCCTCTCTCTCCCAGGGGAGATGCAGTGAACACTACACGGAGGGCTGGGCCGGGGGTTGGAGCAACGTTTACAAACATCGGCCTCAGCTCACACCCATCCGCCCAGACCGCGGCATCCGTTCCTGCCGCCAGCCCTCTCTTTTCCCTTCTCTCATTCGCTCCATCCCTTCTTTCTCTCCTCCTCTTCCTCATTTCTCTACTTTCCTCCTTCCCTTCTGTCATTCCTCCCTTCTCTCCCTCCCTCCCTTCTCTCCATCCCACACACACATAATGCACAGACAATTAACACACACAACTAAGTTAGGATGGGGCAGAAGCCCAAAGGGTAGGATGGGGCTGAAGCCCAAAATGTAATGCCTGGACTGTTTTTTCACCAATGGTTATTGGTTTGCCAGGATCTATTTAATTAAATTACTTTTTTTTTCATTTCACAGTAACTAAAACGTGGTATTGTAACTATGTACTTTTCAGAGGTGATCTACACATTTTGTTTGTTACTTGCAGGCTTACATTTATGCAATTTTATATTTAAATGTAGCTTCGATCTGTTTGGTCCATTAACTCGCAGGCACTTTTTAAGCGCACATTTTGATAACTTTCCATTCTACCATAGAGATATAAAGTCTATAATATACTTTATTTGTATTTCTATGAATCAACAGACTTTGGCTGGGAAGCTGGGGCTCACCTAAATTGTTCCCAATTGGGCCCTGTACCTCCTAAGGTCGGCCCTGGTAATATTGGCATTTCTCCAATCATCTGGGACTACTCCTGACTCTAGTGATTCCTGAAATATCACTATCAGCGCCTCCACAATCTCTAAAGCTAACACTTTCAGAACCCTAGGATGCAGTCCGTCCGTTCCAGGTGACATCCATCTTCAGCCGTGTCAGCTTCCCAAGCACCTTCTCCATAGTAATCAGCATTGGCGCTCTTTGTATAAATTACTGGGTCCTATATTTAGTAAACGATGCCGGCTACGAACGCTCTACATTTGGCGTTGTGTCTGATATTAAGTTCATAAATTCATAAGTGAAGAGAGCAGAATGTCCATTCGGTACATCAAGTATACTCCGCCAGTTAGTAATGGCTGATCTATCTCTATCTCCCAACCCCAATCGCCTGTCTTCCCCCCATAACTCCTTACATCCGTACTAATCGAGAATCTATCAATCTCTTCCTAAATATATCCCTTCACTTGGCCTCCACAGCCTTAAGTGACAAGGCATTCCACAGATGATCCACCCTGTAACTTACGAAAACCCTTATCGTCTCCTTCCTCAAGGAACGTCCTTTAATTCTGAAGCTAAGACGTCTGTTCGTAAACTCTCCCACCAGTGGAAATATCTTCTCACCATAAAATTTATCCAAGCCTTTCACTATGAATTTTTTGAAGAGGTTACTAGGGAAATTGATGAGGGTAAACGTAGAAACATAGAAAATAGGTGCAGGAGGAGGCTATTCGGCCCTTCGAGCCAGCATCACCATTCATTGTGATCACGGTGGATATTATGTTGTCTATATGGACTTCAGTAAGGCCTTTACATCTCTCCAGAGTTCATGAAACACCTGGGCCCCCGAGCTCTAACCTGGCTGACCCAACTCTACACTAGGGCCATACAGACTAACTCCATCCCAAAGATATGGCAGACAGCAAAAGTCATTACTATACCAAAACCTGGCAAAGACGAAAAACTACTAGCAAGCTACTGCCCAATCTCTCTACTCTGCGTCCCACTCAAAATCTTAGAACGCCTTATACTACAACGTATATCTCCAGGAGTAGAAGAGATTCTCAGTGTGGATCAGGCAGGTTTCCGCAAGGACCGCAGCACAGGAGAACAAGTTCTGGCCCTAACCACCTGCATTGAAAACAGCTTCGAGAACAAACTGAAGACCGGGGCAGTGTTCCTTGATCTCACCGCAGCCTATGACACTGTGTGGCACAAAGGCCTCCTCCTAAAACTCACCAAAGCACTCCCTGCCTGGGCATCAGAAACCATCAAATCTCTGCTCTCCAACCGCAGGTTCAGAGTTCACCTTATAACATATAACCATATAACAATTACAGCACGGAAACAGGCCATCTCGACCCCTCTAGTCCGTGCCGAACACATAATCTCCCCTAGTCCCATATACCTGCGCTCAGACCATAACCCTCCATTCCTTTCCCATCCATATAACTATCCAATTTATTTTTAAATGATAAAAACGAACCTGCCTCCACCACCTTCACTGGAAGCTCATTCCACACAGCTACCACTCTCTGAGTAAAGAAGTTCCCCCTCATGTTACCCCTAAACTTCAGTCCCTTAATTCTCAAGTCATGTCCCCTTGTTTGAATCTTCCCTACTCTCAGTGGGAAAAGCTTTTCCACGTCAACTCTGTCTATCCCTCTCATCATTTTAAAAACCTCTCTCAAGTCCCCCCTTAACCTTCTGCGCTCCAAAGAATAAAGCCCTAACTTGTTCAACCTTTCTCTGTAACTTAGTTGCTGAAACCCAGGCAACATTCTAGTAAATCTCCTCTGTACTCTCTCTATTTTGTTGACATCCTTCCTATAATTAGGCGACCAAAATTGTACACCATACTCCAGAATTGGCCTCACCAATGCCTTGTACAATTTTAACATTACATCCCAACTTCTATACTCAATGCTCTGATTTATAAAGGCCAGCACACCAAAAGCTTTCTTTACCACCCTATCTACATGATATTCCACTTTCATGGAACTGTGCACAGTTATTCCCAGATCCCTCTGCTCACCTACATTCTTCAATTCCCTACCATTTACCATGCACGTCCTATTTTGATTTGTCCTGCCAAGATGTAGCACCTCACACTTATCAGCATTAAACTCCATCTGCCATCTTTCAGCCCACTCTTCCAACTGGCATAAATCTCTCTGTAGACTTTGAAACTCTACTTCATTACCCGCAACCCCACCTATCTTAGTATCATCTGCATACTTACTAATCCAATTTACCACACCATCGTCCAGATCATTGATGTACATGATAAACAACAGTGGACCCAACACAGATCCCTGTGGCACCCCACTCGTCACTGGCCTCCAACCTGACAAACAACCATCCACCATTACTCTCTGGCATCTCCCATTCAGCCACTGTTGAATCCATCTTGCTACTCCACCATTAATACCCAACCATTGAACCTTCTTAACCAACCTTCCATGAGGAACCTTGTCAAAGGCCTTACTGAAGTCCATATACACAACATCCACTGCTTTACCCTCATCAATTTCCCGAGTAACATCTTCAAAAAATTCAAGAAGATTAGTTAAACATGACCTTCCAGGCACAAATCCATGTTGACTGTTCCTAATCAGACCCTGTTTATCCAGATGCTTATATATATTATCTCTAAGTATTCTTTCCATTAATTTGCTCACCACTGACATCAAACTAATAGGTCTATAATTGCTAGGTTTACTCTTAGACCCCTTTTTAAACAATGGAACAACATGCGCAGTACGCCAATCCTCCGGCACTATTCCCGTTTCTAATGACATTTGAAATATTTCTGCCATAGCCCCTGCTATTTCTACACTAACTTCCCTCAATGTCCTAGGGAATATCCTGTCCGGACCTGGAGACTTATCCACTTTTATATTTCTCAAAAGTGTCAGTACTTCCTCTTCTTTGATCCTCATAGTTTCCATAGCTACTCTACTTGTTTCCCTTACCTCACATAATTCAATATCCTTCTCCTTGGTGAATACCGAAGAAAAGAAACTGTTCAATATCTCCCCCATCTCTTTTGGCTCTGCAGATAGTTGGCCACTCTGACTCTCTAATGGACCAATTTTATCCCTCGTTATCCTTTTGCTATTAATATAGCGGTAGAAATGCTTGGACAGAACAAGAGTGCATGGAGAACGCAGAAGAATGGGCTCCCGCAAGGGTCAGTTTTAGCCCCAACCTTGTTCAACCTTTACACAAATGACCTACCCACCACCAAATCCCGCAAATTCATCTATGCAGATGACATCTGTTTGGCCTTCCAAGCACCAGATTTTGGTACATTGGAACAGGTGCTCAATGAAGACCTTGCTAAACTGGACGAGTACTGCAAAACCTGGCGCCTAAAACCAAGCCCAGCAAAAACAGTCTCCAGTGTGTTCCACCTCCATAATGCAGAAGCCACAAGAGAACCAAACATCTATCTGAGCAGGACCAAACTGAAGTATGCCCCCACTCCAACCTACCTCGGAGTGACCCTTGACAGGACCCTATCCTTCAAGGAACACGTCAAAAGAACAGCAGCTAAGGTGAAGTCCAGAAACAATCTCCTCAGTAAGCTTGCTGGCTCAAAGTGGGGGGCAGCAGCCCCCACACTGAGCATTTCAGCACTAGCCCTTGCATTTTCTTCAGCCGAATATTGTGCCCCTGTTTGGTCCAGGTCATCCCACACACACCATGTGGACACCCAATTGAACTCAACAATGAGGATCATCACAGGAACAATCCGCTCAACACCACTCCCCTGGCTCCCTGTCCTATCCAACATAGCCCCTCCACACATCCGGCGAGTAGTCCTCACTCAAAGGATGCTCCAAAAGACCAAAAACTCCCCTCACCTGCCAATTCACATGGACATCTTCAACCCACCCACTGCTCGACTTCCATCTAGACGACCAATTTGGAAGAACCCACCACCAGCTGATATCACCATCCAATCAGCTTGGAAAAAGGAATGGGAGTCCAAGGACATCCCAAATAAACATCTGGTGTCAGACCGCACCCTACCGGTCCCTGGCACCAATCTCCCAAGGAAGCAGTGGACGACGCTGAATAGATTCAGGACTGGACATGGCCCCTGCTTGGCCAGCCTTCACAAATGGGGCAGCAGCCCAACCCCACGGTGTGCTTGTGGAGAGCAGCAAACAATGCAACACATCATTGAAGCATGCCCTCAACAAAGACTCAAAGGAGGACTTGTCACCCTTCATACAGCAGATCAAGAGGCAACTGCTTGGCTAAAGGACTTTGCATTCGCTAAATAAATAAGGCCTTTGACAATGTTCCACATGGAAGGTTGGTTAAGAAGGTTCAATTGTTGGGTATTAATAGTGTAGTAGCAAGATGGATTCAACAGTGACTGAATGGAAGATGCCAGAGAGTGATGTTGGATAACTGTTTGTCAGGTTGGAGGCCGGTGACTAGTGGGGTGCCTCAGGGATCTGTGTTGGGTCCACTGTTGTTTGTCATATACATCAATGATCTGGATGATGGTGTGGTAAATTGGCCCAAGCCAAACAGGTGATTGCATTTTCCCTTCATTGCCATTGCCATTGCACTTTCAAGCACAGGGCAGGCTCAAGCCAAACAGCTCATTGCATTTTCACTTCATTTCCTTTGCCTTTGCAGTTTCAAGCACAGGGCAGGCAAAACAACTAATTTAATTTTCATTAGGGGCTAACAAATCATTTATTCCAGTACATTGCATACTCACAGTGTTCTGTAGTTTCCCAGCTCAGACAGAGAATCAGGACCTCTCCCTGGCCATCAGACAGACTGAACCACGCCCATACTTCCAGGTTTTATAATCCCTCCCCCTCCCACTGGAAGGGGTGTGGCTGTCATGGCAGTGATTGACAGGAGAGAGAATCTCAAGATTTTTTAAACACTAATAAGTGTTTTATTTTTCATCGATGGGAAAAATCCTCGGGGCCTGCGCAGCGGAGAAGGACTCTGAGTAAGATGGCCAAAAAAATCACAGCCACAGAAACATAGAAAATAGGTGCAGGAGGAGGCCATTCGGTCCTTCGAGCCAGCACCGCCATTCATTGTGATCATGGCTGATCGTCCCCTACCAATAACCCATGCCTGCCTTCTCCCCATATCCATTGACTAGCACCTAGAGCTCTATCTAACACTCTCTTACATCCATCCAGTGACTTGGCCTCCACTGCCCTCCACTGCCCTCCAGGTGAATTCCATAAATTCACAACTCTCTGGGTGAAAAAGTTTTTTCTCACCTCAGTCTTAAATGACCTCCCCTTTATTCTAAGACTGTGGCCCCTGGTTCTGGACGCCCAACATTGGAAATATTTTTTCCTGCATCTAGCTTGTCCAGTCCTTTTATAATTTTATATGTTTCTATAAGATCCCCTCATCCTTCTAAACTCCAGTGAATACACGCCTAGTCTTTTCAATCTTTCCTCATATGACAGTCCTGCCATCCCAGGGATCAATCTCGTGAACCTACGCTGCACTGCCACAATCACAAGGATGTCCTTCCTCAAATTAGGAGACCAAAACTGTACACAATGCTCCAGATGTGGTCTCACCAGAGCCCTATACAACTGCAGAAGATCCTCTTTACTCCTATACTGAAATCCGCTTTTTATGAAGGCCAACATTCCATTAGCTTTCTTCACTGCCTGCTGTACCTGCACGCCAACTTTCAGTGACCGGTGTACAAGGACACGCTGTATCTCCACCTTACCTAACCTAACCCCATTGAGATAATAATCTGCCCCCTTGTTTTGCCGCCAAAGTGGGTAACCTCACATTTATCTATATTATACTGCATCTGCCACACATCTGCCCACTCACTCAACCTGTCCAGGTCACCCTGCAACCTCCTAACATCCTCTTCACAGTTCACACTGCCACCCAGCTTTGTGTCATCCGCAAACTTGCTAGTGTTGCTCCTAATTCCCTCTTTCAAATCATTAATATATATGGTAAACAGTTGCGGCCCCAACACCAAGCCTTGCGGCACTCCACTCGCCACTGCCTGCCATTCTGAAAAGAACCCGTTCACTCCTACTCTTTGCTTCCTGTCTGCCAACCAATTTTCTATCCATGTCAACACCCTACCCCCAATGCCAGGTGCTCTAATTTTAGTCACCAGTCTCCCGTGAGGGACCTTATCAAAGGCTTTCTGAAAGTCTAGATATACTACTTCCACTGGCAGCCCTTCATCCATTTTACTTGTCACATCCTCAAAAATTTCCAGAAGATTAGTCAAGCATGATTTTCCTTTCTATGTTTCTATGTTTCTATGTAAGTGATAGGAGCAGAGACGGACTTCCGGTGGCGCTATGGAGGGCTAGGACACGCATTTAACACCTCCGCACTGTTTCGATTAAAACTACTGGAAAAAAGGAACAAAACGGATCATTAAACATACTCACCGGCAGAGGATCAGCAGACGGGTCGGTAACCATATGTGGTAGCGTTGTTTCTAAAATCAAAACACAGTGCAAACAGGAAGTGGTCAAGATGAGACTATTAATTATATAGATAGTCAGAATTTTCAGCTCACACCTGGTAAGGTAGGCCAAGTCCAAGATGTTCCAGACTCAGTGAAAGATGATGCCAAAACATAGATCTACTGCAACAGACGTTGGTTTGTGGACAGAATTATCACAAGAGCACGTATCCTATTGGGTACAAAGGGGCCCCTCTAAAGTTCAGCATCGTTGTGGACCATTTTCAAATTCCAATCAGTCTATGTTTTGCACAAAAGCTCGTTTTTATTCCACTAAAGTCAATGGAGAAACAATATAGCCGAGAGTAGCTTGTGTATTCTCCCTCCAAAGGCCGGATATGTTGCTTCATTTGTAAACTCTTTCCAAACATTGCATCTTCTGCTACATCTTTAGCTTCTGAAGGGTTTGATGATTGGAAAAACCCCTGTCTTATCCAAACTCATGAAAACTCAGAGAAGCACAGGAATGCCATGTTGACTTACTTACCAAGAAAGCGAGGGCAAACGTTAACTTCAAAGCTACAGGAACAAATAAAAGCAGAGCAGCAGTACTGGCGGCATGTCATGGAGAGAATTGTAACATGGAGAGAATCTGTAATATGCACTCTTGCAGAACGAGACTTACCATTCAGAGACAATGAACAATTTGGATCTCCAAATAACACCAATTATCTATATTTAAGAGGGAGTTAGATGTGGCCCTTGTGGCTAAAGGGATCAGGGGGTATGGAGAGAAGGCAGGTACAGGATACTGAGTTGGATGGTCAGCCATGATCATATTGATGCAGGCTCGACAGGCCGAATGGCCTACTCCTGCACCTATTTTCTATGTTTCTATGTTTCTTTGCCTTTCAGAGCTAGTTGCAAAATTTGATCCATTTTTACTGGCTCATATCAATCGGTATGGAAACTCCGGATAAGGAAATCCCTCTTATTTGTCAAAAACTGTATGTGAGGAAATAATTCAACTCATGGCAAAAAAAGTTAAGGATGCAAAAAGGCTGGATATTTCAACTTGTCAGTGGATTCCACCCAACATTTCACATACTGATCAGTTGACTTTAATTATCAGATATGTATCACCTGAAGACGGTTTACCAAGTGAGAGATTTTTAACATTCCTTGAGCTAAAAGACCACTCAGGAGAAAGCATAGCTGATTTTGTGTTTAGCTATCTCACTACTGAGCTTGAAATTGACTTTAGAAAATGCCGAGAGCAGTCTTATGACAATGCTGCCAACATGGCTGGTAGGTACAAGGGTATGCAGCAAAATATCCTCAAAAAAAAACATATTTGCAGGATTTATTCCATGTGCTGCTCACTCATTAAACTTGTGCTGCTCACTCATTAAACTTGGTGGGCTGGTCAGCTGTTGATTGCTGCCTTGATGCACTGAACTGTTTTGGAATTATCAATGACATTTATACCTTTTCATCCTCCACAAAGAGCAGTGACTAGTGGGGTACCGCAAGGCTCAGTGCTGGGACCCCAGCTATTTACGATATATATTAATGATTTTGACAAGAGAATTGAATGCAACATCTCCAAATTTGCGGATGACATGAAGCTGGGGGGCAGTGTTAGCTGTGTGGAAGATGCTAGGAGGCTGCAAGGTGACTTGGATAGGCTGGGTGAGTGGGCAAATGCATGGCAGATGCAGTATAATGTGGATAAATGTGAGGTTATCCACTTTGGTGGCAAAAACAGGAAAGTAGACTTATCTGAATGGTGGCCGATTAGGAAAGGGGGAGATGCAACGAGACCTGGGTGTCATGGTACACCAGTCATTAAAAGTAGGCATGCAGGTGCAGCAGGCAGTGAAGAAGGCGAATGGTATGTTAGCATTCATAGCAAAAGGATTTGAGTATAGGAGCAGGGAGGTTCTACTGCAGTGGTACAGGGTCTTGGTGAGACCACACCTGGAGTATTGTGTATAGTTTTGGTCTCCTAATCTGAGGAAGGACATTCTTGCCATAGAGGGAGTACAGAGAAGGTTCACCAGACTGATTCCTGGGATGTAAGGACTTTCATATGAAGAAAGACTGGATAGACTCGGTTGGTACTCTCTAGAATTTAGACGATTGAGGGGGGATCTTGAAATGTACAAAATTCTTAAAGGGTTGGACAGGCTAGATGCAGGAAGATTGTTCCCGATGTTGGGGAAGTCCAGAACAAGGGGTCACAGTTTAAGGATAAGGGGAAATCTTTTAGGACCGAGATGAGGAAAACATTTTTCACACAGAGAGTGGTGAATCTCTGGAATTCTCTGCCACAGAAGGTAGTTGAGGCCAGTTCATTGGCTATATTTAAGAGGGAGTTAGATGTGGCCCTTGTGGCTAAAGGGATCAGGGGGTATGGAGAGAAGGCAGGTACAGGATACTGAGTTGGATGATCAGCCATAATCATATTGAATGGCGGTGCAGGCTGGAAGGGCCGAATGGCCTACTCCTGCACCTATTTTCTATGTTTCTATGTTTCTATGGGCAGTTCTAAAATCATTTTTGCAACCTCAGTCAAAAGTGCCTAAATATTTGTCAGTCACTAGGTGGGAGGCACATGCAAAAGCCACAGAAGCTATTTTGGAAAGTTACAGCTCTATCACAGATGCCCTCAGTCATTTGTACTCTGGTGTTAATGTGGAGGGTGATACCAGGCTTCAAGCTAACAATCTTTTGCAGAAAATGGAAGAACTGGAATTTGTGTTTATACTGCATTTTTGGACCTGTCTGCTAGGTCATTTCCACAAGGTCAACAAAGCCATTCAGAAATCCTTACTGTTATTGAGTGCTTGTGCAAGTTTCTACAGTTCACTTTAGGATTTAGTAAGCAAAATTAGAGAAGATTTTGATGAGCTTGAGCAACAAGCAAAGGCCACCTTGTCAGATGTTAACTACAGAACTGTCACAGGGAGACAAAGAGTAAAGAAACGGCATGGAAATTATGAAAGTGCATCTGGTCCTGATGCTTTAGATAAACTCCCTTCAAGAGATAAGTTTAGGATAAAACCCTTTATTCCTATACTAGATGCACTTGAAACCAATTTAAAAACAAGAGCTACTGTGTACAGTGAAGTTGCACAACAGTTTTCCTTTCTTGCTAATCTGACTGCATCTAAGCAAGAAATTCAGCAAGGTGTTGAACTGTTGATGGAAGCATACCCAGAAGATGTTGACCTGAAACTTACTGATGAACTTTTGCACTTTCACGCGTACGTGAGACAAAGCCATAGGCATACAGAAGAGCACTCTCTCTCATACAGACCTTTATCAAATAATATACAAGGAAACAATTCAGATGGCCTTCCCTAATGTGGAAGCAATCTAGCGGCTTTTCTTAGCTTAATGAGAGAGAGAGGTCTTTTTCAAGAGTCAAAAGAATTAAGAATGAATTAAGGGCCACAATGTCTCAAGAGAGGTTGTCTGCACCGAGAATTCTGTGCATTGACAGACTTAGACAAACAAATTTTGATGAATTTCTGGATGATTTTATATTGAGGAAGGCTAGAAAAAAGTGTATTTGATGATTGTAGTTTCTTTATTTCTTAATATGTATTTTAAAACCAACTGTTTAATGACAACATACTGTGGGATCAAAGTGTCACACTGTCACTATCAGGTGGTCATGGTCATCTTATTACCACTTCCCAGGCAATAACATTTTTTAAGCTCATGTTTTTATTTGTTGTTTTTTTTGTTTTAGTTTTTTTTAATATAACAGTAAACTTACAATTTTTCTTTCCTAAAAATTCCTGCTTATTCCACAAAATGTTTATAAAGTTCGGTTATAGCAAACGTTTTTCACAGTGGTAATTTTAACATTTATGCATTTTTTTTCAATCTACGATATTTAACATTAACATTTCATGTCCTTTAGAGAAGGAATTGAGAATTGCGGAATTTTGAACACCCGTCATCATCCTTGACTGTACACAATTGATTTAAAACTTTCTTCCATCTTCCTCCAGTCGTAGGGGTGGGGGATTGGGAGGGGCCTCACGTGGAATAGTCTAGGGCCTCTCTTCATCTATATCCAGCACTGCCCATATCCTCTGACTCTGCTCTTTAAGAGCTCTATCTAGCTCTCCCTTGAAACTATCCAGAGAACCGGCCTCCACTGGCCTTTGAGGCAGAGAATTCCACAGACTCACAACTCTCTGTGTGAGAAAGTGTTTCCTCATCTCCGTTCTAAATGGCTTACAGCTTATTCTTAAACACTTGTGGACAACACTCCCACTGTGTGGTGATCCACCACACTGCAGGCCCGGCTGATATGTGGACAAAGTACTGGTTTGAATTGTATTCCAATCCACAGCAGACAAATTGTGCGAAATAACTGGGTCATGGCCGTCCGAAGGTGGGGTGCGCTGGGTGCGACCGCACCACCCTTTTTGTCCCCAGAGTAAGAAAAAATCCCCAGAATTTTTTTTTTTAAATCTGAGCACAATCAGCGTTTCCACTTTGTGGGAAATCGCCTGAAATTCTGGTTCCGGCCGCTGGGGGAGAAACAAATGCGTCCATCCGCGCCTGCGCTGTTGGGGAAGCGACACAAAATGGCTCCGTCTATCCACGCGTGCGCAGTGGGCCCGGGGCAGGATCAGACTAACATTTGTGCTTCACCCATTGATCTTGATGCCTCGCGTCTACTCCAGGTAAGTAGTGGAGGGGGGGGGGGGGGTGCGGTGTGGTGTCTAAGCCACCCCCGCTGGGCCCCATGCAGACCCCGCTGACCCCCGCCGGCCCAGCCACCTTCATCTTTGCCGCCCCCCGCCAGAAAGAAGGGGGGATGTGAGAGGGAGAGAGAGAGAGAGAGAGAGAGAGGGGAAGGGAAGGGGGAGAGAGATGGGGGAGGGGAGAGGGAAAGGGGGAATATCTTTAATGAGATTGTAAAATTGAGGTAGGTTTTAAAGCTATTATATTTTTTCCTCATGAATAATATCAAATAATATCAAACAATTGGAACTGCTTTCTTTGCCTTGATAATAATACTGAAAAATATGAATTCCAAAGTTTGTGACTCTTTTTGCAGCATATTTTTAATATAATTTGAATATTACAAAAATCTGCATGTTTTCAGGGTCATCATGGATCTGTCCGCAGTAATGCAGCAGTCCGTTGATGATGTTGCTGCTGAGGAGGGGGCAAATATGCGTCAAGCCAATAGCCTAATTGTTAAAGAGTTAAAAGATAGCCTAATCGATAAAGAGCTGAGAAGAGCAATCAGAGCTGCCAAGGAAAGGTACTCTGAGAAGTTGAGGAGCAAGTTCTCAGCTAATGACTCTTCTTCAGTTTGGAAGAGCATGCAAGAAATCACCAACTACAAGAGGAAACCCCCCTGCTCTTTGGACAATCGTCAGCTGACGAACGACCTGAATGAGTTTTACTGCAGGTTTGAAAATCAGAAACGTAACCCTGGTAACCCCTCCCCAACAAACACAGCCAGACCCCAGTCTGCAAAGAATGGACCCTGCACCCTCTCCTTCCCATTCACCACTTCACACCTACTTAAGGCAAGATTCCAGTATGAAAAGAGTGGACCCTTTCCCACCCCAACCAACACTTCACACCCACTCACAGCCTGACCTCAGTTTGCAAAGCTGGGCCCTTCTACACCCAACCCACTCCAATCACCACTTCACACCCAATTACTCATTTTTAATCAGTCACCCTGCTGTCCCGTGTGTGACTGAGGGTGAGGGGTGGTGTCTCTCTCTCTATGGGTAGGGGTGGATGTGGGTGAGGGTATGGGTGGACTCTGTGGTGGGTGAGGGGTAGACTCTCTCTCTCTGTGGGTAGGGGTGGATGTGGGTGAGGGGTGGACTCTCTGTGGGTGGGAGTGGGTGGGGGTGAGGGGTAGACTCTCTCTCTGTCTCTCTGTGTTTATAACGTGAGATGCCACCTGTTCGCTGACTTCCCGTTTCTGAAGTTAACGGTCTAGTTTGTGGAGACGTTGAGGTTGGGGCAGAGACTGTTGGCTCCAGGTGTCTCATCTCCGTCTCCCCCATACAGCGTACTGTCTCTGTCTCCCCCACACTGCCCAATGTCTACCCCACTATCCCATCTCCCCCTCCCCCATAAACTGTCCAATCTCTACCCCACACACCACCCAATCCCCTCCCGTAACTTGGCAAAGTTAGGGATGAACGGAAGATAGACACAGAGTCTCAGCGGGTCAGGCAGCATCTGTGGAGAACATGGATAGGTGACGTTTCACAGAGTGCTGGAGTAACTCAGCGGGTCAGGCAGCATCTGTGGAGAACATGGATAGGTGACGTTTCACAGAGTGCTGGAGTAACTCAGTGGGTCAGGCAGCATCTGTGGAGAAAAGGAATGGGCGACTTTTCTGGTCAAGACCCTCCTTCAGACTGAGAGTCGGAGGGGAGAGGGAAAAGAGAGTTATAGACGGTGATGTAGAGAGTTTAGTTTTGGGTTAGCAGGGAGAGATAGATCAGCCATGATTGAATGGCAGAGTAGACTTGATGGGCCGAATGACCTAATTCTGCTCCTATCACTTAAGACCTTTCGTTTAGTTTAGAGATACAGGGTGGAAACAGGCCCTTCGGCCCACCGAGTCCGTGCCGACCAGCAATCCCCGCACACTAACTAGGGACATAGAAGCATAGAAAATAGGTGCAGGAGTAGGCCATTCGGCCCATCGAGCCTGCACCGCCAATTCAATATGATCATGGCTGATCATCCAACTCAGTATCCCATCCCTGCCTTCTCTCCATACCCCCTGATCCCTTTAGCCACAAGGGCCACATCTAACTCACTCTTAAATATAGCCAATAAACTGGCCTCAACTACATTCTGTGGCAGAGAATTCCACAGATTCACCACTCTCTGTGATTTTCTCATCTCAGTCCTAAAAGACTTCCCTCTTACCCTTAAACTGTGACCCCTTGTTCTGGACTTCCCCAACATCGGGAATAATCTTCCTGCATCTAGCCTGTCCAACCCCTTAAGAATTTTGTAAGTCTCTATAAGATCCGCCCTCAATCTTCTAAATTCTAGCATGTACAAGCCGAGTCTATCCAGTCTTTCTTTATATGAAAGTCCTGCCATCCCAGGAATCAGTCTGGTGAACCTTCTCTGTACTCCCTCTATGGCAATAATGTCCTTCATCAGATTTGGAGACCAAAACTGTACGCAATACTCCAGGTGTGGTCTCACCAAGACCCTGTACAACTGCAGTAGAACCTCCTTGCTCTTATACTCAAATCCTTTTGCTATGAATGCCAACATACCATTTGCTTTCTTCACTGCCTGTGGCACCTGCATGCCTACTTTCAATGACTGGTGTACCATGACACCCAGGTCTCGTTGCATCTCCCCTTTCCCTAATCGGCCACCATTCAAATAATAGTCTACTTTCCTGTTTTTGCCACCAAAGTGGATAACCTCACATTTATCCACATTATACTGCATGTGCCATGCATTTGCCCACTCACCCAATCTATCCAAGTCACCTTGCAGCATCCTAGCATCCTCCTCACAGCTAACACTGCCACCAAGCTTCCTGTCATCCGCAAACTTGGAGATGTTGCATTCAATTCCCTCATCCAGATCATTAATATATATTGTAAATAGCTGGGGTCCCAGCACTGAGCCTTGCGCTACCCCACTAGTCACTGCCTGCCATTCTGAATAGGACCTGTTTACTCCTACTCTTTGCTTCCTGTCTGCCAGCCAGTTCTCTATCCACATCAATACTGAACCCCCTTTAACTTTGCATACTAATCTCTTATTTACAATTTTACCAAAGCCAATTAACCTACAAACCCGCACATCTTTGGAGTGTCGGAGGAAACCGGAGCACCCGGAGAAAATCCATGCAGGTCACGGGGAGAACATGCAAACTCCGCACATTCAGCACCCAAGGTCAGGATGGAACCCAGGTCACCGGCGCTGTGAGGCAGCAACTCTACCGCTGTGCCACCGTGCTGCCCTTCGTGCATCATTGTCCATGCAGCGTTCCGCAGCGATGCATTACTCCCTGCAAGAATGAAAGACTCCCTCTGTTACCACACAATCTCTTTATTCAGCAATGACTCGTCACAGTTATATCGCTCCACAGATTAAAACATCTTTACCAGCTGGGAACTATTCATAAAAGCATCAATATCAGCACTAACACATCATTCCACACCAACCTCATCTCCAATATCATGTACAGTTCTGGTCAGCATATGACATGAAGGATGAGGGCAGGGGGAGAGGAGGAGAACATAATACTACAAGTGTGGTCTCATCAATGTCTTATACAACTGCAACATGACCTCCCAAACCAGTATTGAGTATAGAAGTTGGGAGATCACCTTGCAGTTGTACAAGGCATCGGTGAGACCGCATTCAGAGTATTGTGTTCAGTTCTGGGCACCGTGTTACTCGAAGGATGTTGTCGAGCTGGAAATGGCGCAGAGAAGATTTACGTCTATTTTTTACCAGGGCTAGAGGGTGTGAGCTACAGGGAGAAGTTGGGGCAGGCTGGGACTCTATTCCTTGGAGCGCAGGAGGATGAGGGGCGATCTTATAGAGGTGTACAAAATCACGAGGGGAATAGATCGGGTAAACATAGAAACATAGAAAATAGGTGCAGGAGGAGGCCATTCAGCCCTTCGAGCCAGCACTGCCATTCATTGTGATCATGGCTGATCGTCCCCTATCAATAACCCGTGCCTGCCTTCTCCCCATATCCCTTGACTCCACTAGCCCCTAGAGCTCTATCTAACTCTCTCTTAAATCCATCCAGTGATTTGGCCTCCACTGCCCTCTGTGGCAGGGAATTCCATAAATTTACAACTCTCTGGGTGAAAAAGTTTTTTCTCACCTCTTTATTCTAAGACTGTGGCCCCTGGTTCTGTACTCTGTACTCGCCCAACATTGGGAACATTTTTCCTGCATCTAGCTTGTCCAGTCCTTTTATAATTTTATATGTTTCTATAAGGACTCCTCTCATCCTTCTAAACTCCAGTGAATATAAGCCTAGTCTTTTCAATCTTTCCTCATATGACAGTCCCGCCATCCCAGGGATCATTCTCGTGAACCTACGGTGCACTGCCTCAATCACAAGGATGTCCTCCCTCAAATTAGGAGACCAAAACTGTACATCATACCAAAGATCTTATAGCGGAGCAAGATGGCTTACTCCTAGGCAAAACACGTAGTACGGTCATGGGCAGATTCATGGGTGATTATAGGACCCATTTTAACAACCAGCCTCCGCCATCTTGTTCCGCCATCTTGTTCCGCCATCTTCCTTCCGGCCAAAGATCGGATCTTTGCTTCCGCCTCCGCTCTCGTATCCAAAGATCTTATAGCGGAGAGCGGAGGCTCCGCTATAAGATCTTTGGTTCCAATCGCCAATGTAGGCAACTCGACTTGTCTTTCTTCAGGTTCCCCGTTAAGGAGGAAAGGTAAGAAAACATTTATTACTTCTGTGGCATATTGAAAATGTTATTTAGCCTGTTTAATTTCTCACTGTAGTTAGATCATTGAACTCAGATAGTCGAGTCCTCATGGCAGCATAATTGTAAAAATCTTCTCCTCAAGAGCATTTTCTTTCTACCTCTCTGTTACAATGCAGAATAAGCACATATTGACTCTGTTTTACACTGAGAATTTTATTAAGTCTGCCCAAACTTTCACGATAGTTCAGATCTTAAAGCTGGGTGCTCCCTTTTGTCAAAGTGTTGACCATGTGTTGATTACTATTATGAATTATTTAAAATTGAGTAGGTTGGTGCAATATACTGCTAATGTGCCGTTATGAGATATTCACATTAAAATCTTACCATGAATGACAGAATGAAAGGTGTTATCCTTGTTTGTTTATGGATCTTGCTTTTGAATTATTTAAAATTGAGTGGGTTAGTGCAATGTTGGTGCCATGTGCTGCTAATGTGTCGTTATCATCGTCGGGAGCTCGCGGGTCACAGGCTGGTGCCTGTTTTCCGGAGCTCCCGTGGCAACAGCTGCGTCCGCTGGAATGGAGGGCGGCAGCTTCGACCACCCCCGGGCCGCGGAGCTTGAACCGCGGGACTGACTTACCATCGCCCGGTGGGGTATCGCCTCAGCGCAGAGGGAGAAGAGGAGGGAAGAGACAGTAACCCTAAGACTTTTGCCTCCATCACAGTGAGGAGGTGCTTGGTGAACTCACTGTGGTGGATGTTAATTTGTGTTTATTGTGTGTTGTTTATTATTACATGTATGGCTGCAGGCAACGACATTTCGTTCAGCCTGTCCAACCCCTTAAGAATTTTGTAAGTTTCTATAAGATCCCCCCTCAATCTTCTAAATTCTAGCGAGTACAAGCTGAGACTATCCAGTCTTTCTTCATATGAAAGTCCTGACATCCCAGTAATCAGTATGGTGAACCTTTCTCTGTACTCCCTGTATGGCAAGAATGTCTTTCCTCAGAATAAGGATGTACAACAACTTGTTCTATTTGATCTTATTTGATTGTGCACACCGGGTTGATTGCATTTGTCAACACAGGTTGCAATTTCCCCCTCCAACTCCCTCCATGATAAATATAAATAAATATAAATAAAATAAAAGCATCACAAAGAAGAAAGCACATTTGCTTTGAACAACTTTGTTTATGCTACAATACAGATACGGAGAAATAATTCACATTGAAACATCCTTTTATATTTCAATGCAGATCAGATCATCACAAGACATAACTTTTAGTAAAAAGTAAAACAAGGTAGCTAGGCTTAGTATTTACTTTAAATAAAGAGCTTTCCTGCACTTTATTTGTGAAAAATATCAAATCACAGCATGAAAATTAATTGTTCTGGCAATGTTTGACTCAATTACTTAGCCTGGCCAAATCCACAAGATGTTTCTGAGACAAACATTTGGAAAAGGTCACCAAGTCTACACTCTGTTAACAAGTTCAACAGGTCTAATGGCTTTAACTGTGCATTTTCAAAATTCACCCTCCCACTAACACTCTCACCCAAACCCAACCCCAAACCCAGGCCACTGAAGCAGCTACCGACTCTCACCACCTCCCCGGGCAGGGTCACCGATGCTGCTGCCTGTATCTCTACTCCAGCCTAACCCATTCCTTCTCTCCAGAGTCGCTACCTGTCCCGCTGACTTACTCCAGCAGCAGTGAACCTAGTCAGGATGGAACCCAGGTCTCTGGTGCTGTAGAGTTGCTGTCAACCATTGGGAGCAACCAAGATCGGCCCGACCTCCTGTTTCATTAACATTCCACTCGCCAATGAAAAAGTAATAACCCAGTGAAATTGACAAGATCTTGTCTCTCCCTCTATCTCTCCCTCTCTCCCTCTCTGCCTCTCTCCCTCCCCTCGGCATTCCGGGAATCATTTGGTGTTTTGCAAAAACAACTGCATCTGCAGTTCCTTCCTATTGAAGAAGAACCCTGGCCCGAAACAACTCCTAATCCACTCCCTCCGCAGATGCCGCCTAGCCCGCTGAGTTCCTCCAGCACTCTGTGTTTTTTATTTAACTCTGAATTTGAAGATAGACACAAAAAGCTGGAGTAACTCAGCGGGACAGGCAGCGACTCTGGAGAGAAAGAGTGTTTCAGGTCGAGACCCTTCTTCAGACTGAACTGAACTTTCGTCGGTGATTGTACTTGTGATTGTCTATGGTCAATTTTACTTCGGAGTCACGTGAGTGACTACGTGAAGAGCCCGCTCAGCACGCATGCGCGGTATTACGTTCAGCAGTGCAACAGCGGCGCATCGGGAGTCAGGCGCTCCCGCTACGGGGTGAAAGAACGGACCGTCAGGTAAGCTCTGATGTCGGGTTTTCTTTCACAGGGAGCCTTCTGCTTTCAGGCAGAGAAGAAAGGCTCTAGATCAAACCTGTCCCCCGCTCGACTCCACGGAGGAGCGTTCCATCTGGGGGGGTGGGCAGCAACAAGGCGGTAGGACCGCTTACCCGGCGCTCCGCTATTCCCCGACACCGCGCTGGAAGTAAAGCCACGGAAGAGGCGTCCGGCTTCCGACTTGTCGGACGGGGACGTCTCTCCACCCGCACGGTGGCCGACTAGGAAAAGGGGAGATGCAGTGAGACCTGGTTGTCATGGTACACCAGTCATTGAAAGTGGGCATGCAGGTGCAGCAGGCAGTGAAGAAAGCGAATGGTATGTTAGCTTTCATAGCAAAAGGATTTGAGTATAGGAGCAGGGAGGTTCTACTGCAGTTTTACAGGGTCTTGGTGAGACCACACCTGGAGTATTGCGTACAGTTTTGGTCTCCAAATCTGAGGAAGGACATTATTGCCATAGAGGGAGTGCAGAGAAGCTCACCAGACTGATTCCTGGGATGTCAGGACTGTCTTATGAAGAAAGACTGGATAGACTTGGTTTATACTCTCTAGAATTTAGGAGATTGAGAGGGGATCTTATAGAAACTTACAAAATTCTTAAGGGGTTGGACAGGCTAGATGCAGGAAGATTGCTCCCGATGTTGGGGAAGTCCAGGACAAGGGGTCACAGCATAAGGATAAGGGGGAAATCCTTTAAAACCGAGATGAGAAGAACTTTTTTCACACAGAGAGTGGTGAACCTCTGGAACTCCCTGCCACAGAGGGTAGTCGAGGCCAGTTCATTGGCTATATTTAAGAGGGAGTTAGATGTGGCCCTTGTGGCTAAGGGGATCAGAGGGTATGGAGAGAAGGCAGGTACGGGATACTGAGTTGGATGATCAGCCATGATCATATTGAATGGCGGTGCAGGCTCGAAGGGCCGAATGGCATACTCCTGCACCTAATTTCTATGTTTCTATGTTTCTATGAAAGACAGCCGCCTGAAAAGACCTGTTCCCCGCTCGACTCCACGGAGGAGCGTTCCATCTGGGGGGAGCAGCAACAAGGCGGTAGGACCGCTTACCGGGCGCTCTGCTATTCCCCGACACCGCGCCGAGCCCAGCCCGCTAGCGCCTGAGCAGCGGGCTGGAAGTAAAGCCACGGAAGAGGCGTCCGGCCGGTGGCTTCCGACTTGTCGGACGGGGACGTCTCTCCACCCGCCCCGGGGAGAGACAGCCGCCTGAGCTGCTGGTGCGGTTCCTGGAGCAGGAGCTCCAGCGAGACGCACTTCGTGAGGGGCGCTCTCGCAGGGGGAGTGCAGGCACTCCCTCCACAGTGCCTTCTGCACTGTCCATTGCTTCCTCCTTACCCGAGGGTAGCTTTGGTGACCAGGACTGGGCTGGTCAAGAAGAGGGGACGATGGCTGAAGATCTCGGGAATATGCAAGGGGTGCAGGAACAGGAATAGTTGCTAGGTGCACCCATATATGGGATGTCAAGGTAGACCAAGGTACACCCATATATGGGATGTCAGTGTGGTCCTGACATACCTCAGGGGATGGCCACCAGCCAGATCCCTCAACCTGGAACAATCTATGCTCAAAACACTCATGTTGATGGCACTTGTATCTGCACAGAGGGTCCAGTCACTACACCTATTGCGACTGGACAGCATGCTCACAGCTCCAGACCAGATCTCTGTCGTTATCCAGGGACTGATCAAACAGAGCAGACCAGGAACACCTAATCCAGTCGTGGAATTCCGAGCTTACCCGCCAGAACCAAGGTTATGTGCCATGACCCACCTACTATCCTACATAGACACAACCAAAATATTCTTGTGGGTCAGTCATAAAAAACCTTATGGTCGGGTGACGAGCCAAACCATTTCGAGATGGCTCAAGCAGGTGCTAAAAGCTGCTGGGATAAACACTAACATGTACAAATTTCATTCCACCAGGGCAACATCCACGTCGACGGCTAAAAGAATGGACGTGCCTATAGACCACATCCTGGCTACAGCAGGATGGTCGGGGGAAAGACCGTTCAGAAATTTTATAATAAGCCGTTGGCAAAACCTGTTTTATTTGCAGAAAAGATTTTACAGACTGCAAATATTTAATTTAAGCCCGGGGAGCAATTTAATTTCTTTGTTGTTATTGTTAAAAAATACCATTGTGTTTTTCTACAAACAGATTCATTGGTTGATTACGATAACACACTTCCTCCCTCAAGGACTTCAGCAGTGCGTGAAGTAATACCCATTACACGGTTTGAAATCACAGAGCTTTGAAGTCTTCACGTAGTCACTCACGTGACTCCGACGTAAAATAATAAGATTAAACGAGAACTTACCAGTTTGAAGTTTGATCTGTATTTTACGAGGAGTTACGATGAGGGATTACGTGCCCTCTGCTCCCACCCTCAATAATATGGGTCAAACTGATAAACTGATGTCTCCTTTTCTTTACTATGTTTACTTCAATAACTGTGTCTATCTGTGATTCCACCCCGCTGCTTTGAAGTATGCCGCGCATGCGTGCTGAGTGGGCTCTTCACATAATCCCTCATCGTAACTCCTCATAAAATACAGATCAAACTTCAAACTGGTAAGTTCTCGTTTAATCTTACTATTTTGCGTTGTTAAATCAGGGCTCTCACTTAACTTTTTTTCCCTATTGCCAGTCGGGCAACCTAGGCAGCTTTTTATGTTGCCAAATGACAGTTTAGGTGGTCATTTAAGACGGCTTGCATGACACGTGCGATAATGTGCTCGGACGAAGTGCATAGTTACCAGTCGGAATTATGGTTAATGAAGCATTCACATATTATTTCTGCTTCAAATAAAGTCACAAACTAAACATATTCACCAATCAAGACATGATATGTACCACAATGACATGCAGCAAAATTATAATACAGTATCTCAACTCTTTTTACACGTTGCAATGAATGCAATTTCTATTATTTCTTTCCACTTCCGAACAAAATTCTGGTTGGATTATTCAGCGTATGATCAACCTCGATGAGACCAAGTGCAGGTTTGGCGATCGCTTCACTTCAACTCCCCCTCCCATTCCGAATCCGACCTTTCTGTCCTGGGCCTCCTCCATAGCCAGAGTGAGCCTTCCGTAAATTGGAGAAGCAACACCTCATATTTCGCTTGGGCAGTTTACACCCCAGCGGTATGAACATTTCAGGTAGTCCCTGCTTTCTCCTCCGCTTCCCAGCTCTCCCTCAGCCCACTGTCTCCGCCTCTTCCTTTCTACTTCACGCCCCCCCACCCTCACATCAGTCTGAAGAAGGGTCTCGACCAGAAACGTCGCCTATTTCCTTTGCTCCATAGATGCTGCCTCACACGCTGAGTTTCTCCAGCATTTTTGTCTACCCATTCACACAAGTTCTGTTATCCCACTTTCCTCACCCACTCCCTACACATTAGGGCAATTTTACAGAGACAACTTAACCTACAAAGCCAATGCATGTTTGGGATGTGGGAGGAAACCCACACGCTTGCAGGGAGAATGTGCAAATTCAACACAGACAGTGCCCGAAGACAGGATCAAACACAGATCTCTGGTGTGTGAGGCAGCAAGTGTACCAGCTGTGCCACTATATTTTATTTTCCAACACACAAAAAATAGTAAGATTAAACGAGAACTTACCAGTTCGAAGTTTGATCATTATTTTATGAGGAGTACGTTGAGGGATTACGTGAAGAACCCCGCCAGGACGCATGCGTGTCATTTTTCAAAGCAGCGGTGTGAAATCACAGATAACTGTAATGACTGAACATAGTAAGATTAGAGAAGAAATACCAGTAGAGTATATGATCATGGGTGGGAGCGGAGGGCACGTATTCCCTCAACGTACTCCTCATAAAATAACGATCAAACTTCGAACTGGTAAGTTCTCGTTTAATCTTACTATTTTACTTCGGAGTCACGTGAGTGACTACGTGAAGATTTCAAAGCTCTGTGATTTCATGCCGTGGAAACGAGTCCATGCATCACATCTGCCTTAATGACTGTAGGAGGAATTGTGTCAACATAATTTAGACATGAATCCGACATTGAAATCCATGAAATTTATTAACACAAAATTATAGCCCCTATTTATGGGGTAAATTAAATTACAGAACTTAAAATTGTTTCTGCAAACGTTCCAGGTTTATTGACTGGTTTATGATAAAATAGTTGGAATGTTTTTTCCCCTGACCATCCTGCTGTCTTGAGGATTTGGTCCATTGGTACATCCAACTGCAGAGCTGCCGATGTAGCTGCAGCCCTGGTGGAATGAGATTTAAATATATTAGTATCCACCCCAGCCTGTATTAGAACCTGTTTCAGCCATCTTGAGATGGTCTGGACCGTCACTCTTTTGTGTGGTTGCTTGTGGCTGACTAAAAGTGCCTTCTCATTGCCTCTGATGATTTTCGTGTTCTCCATGTATAACAACAAATGTCTTACTATACAGAGACGATCATCTGTTGGGTAAGACCTAAATTCTATATTGAGGCCTGCTGATCCCTGTCTGTTCTGCTTAACTAATTCCTAAATATGAAACGTAATATTTCCATATGAAGAAGTCATGTTGTCCAGTCTTAATTTATGTAACGACTGTACCCTTTGTGCCGTGACCAAAGACATTAGCATGACTGTTTTTAATGTCAGTCTATGTAGGGACAGAGCTGTTGCTGGAGACCAATTCCTGAGCATCTTCAGGACAATACTCACATCCCATATTTGGGAGTACCTGGTTCTTGGGGGATTGGTATTAAAAATTCCCCTCATACGTTTTGTTACCAGTGGGTGAGTCCCAACAGAGTGACGCTCTGTTCCTTGCCATAGATAAGTTGATAGGGCACTTCTGGCGCAGTTGATGGCGCTATAACTGAGCCCCTCATCATAATGGAGGCCTGCCAGGTATTCCAGAACAGACGGGATGTTCATTTCTCTGTAGGTGATGATGTTTTTGTGACAATACATCTCCCATTTCCTGATATAGACCAGATACTGTTTTTTGGTGGACTGTCTGTGGGCCGCCAAAATCATAGTCCGTCAGTCCCAGCTGTAGTAGTGGTATTTGTAGACTTTACAAATGAATAAATTCAAATAGTTATGGCATGGGTGGCTTTCCCTTGTTACGGGATGAACCAATAAATCTGGTCTATTCGGGATGGTGATACATGGTTCTAATACCATGTTCAGTATCACTGGGAACCATGGTTGAGTAGGCCAATCGGGTACTACCAAAATACCAGACGCAGAGTCTTGCTGTATTTTCCTTAATACCCGACTGATGAGGCAGAAAGGAGGGAATGCATAAATAAACAATTTCCCCCAATGCAGCGAAAATGCATCTCTCTCCGCTGCCCCAGGGTCTGGTTCCCACGAAACATAGTTTGATAACTGGTGATTAAGCCTGGATGCGAATAGATCGATATCTGGTGTACCATACTGTGCTGTAATATCAGCAAATACTTTTTTATTCAACATCCATTCAGTGTTTTCATTAAATTTGCGTGACCTGGTGTCTGCCACCAAATTTAGTTTACCTGGTACGTAAGTAGCTGATATCCAAATATCTCTCTGGATACACCATTGCCAAATGGTATTAGCCATGATGTCGATTTGTTTCCACCCATGTGGTTGATATATGCTGCCACAGTGGTATTGTCAATCTGTAGTCTAACATGCTGGTGATATGACCCAGTACAATATGACTTTAGGCCATAGAATGCACCCAACATTTCCAGGTAGTTTATGCCCAGTGTTAGTAATAATGATGCCTCCTGAGCAGTCCATCTACCTCCACAGCTGGAGATGGAATTGGTGGCACCCCAACCAAGTGCACTGGCATCAGTTTGTAGCACCATAGAAGGGTTGCTGATAATGATTAGATTGAAACAAAGCCGAATGTTATCTATCCACCATTTTAGTTCCATTATAGCTTTGATTGGTAGCTTCATTGGTCTGTCAAAATGATCAGCATTAATTTTGAGTGCTTGTATTTTGCTCTCTGTAAATTTTGGTAATGTAAAGGTCCGAATTGTGTGGCTGGAAAAGCAGCCACCATTTTGCCAATTACTTTTGCTACCAATCTGATGGACGGTTTACTGATGTCAATGAGGTTATTGCAAGCCTCTATTAAGTCTATAGCCTTTCCCTTTGGCAAAGTCACCGACATGTGAACTGAGTCAATGGTGAACCCCAAATAGTCCATAGTAGTGGAAGGCGTTAATTTAGATTTAACTGGATGGATAATAAACCCCAGTTTTTCAAATAACTGTTTTGTGGCTGTTACAGTTTGTTTGGCCAATTCCAAAGTTTTGCCCACAATAAATATGTCATCTAGATATGCCATGACCATGTGTTTTCGTTTCCGTAGAAACGCTAGGGCTGGTTTCAAAATGTTTGTGAACAGCCTGGGGGCCGATGTTAACCATTTGGCAGCGCTCTATACTGCCATGGCTGTCCCATCCAGTTGAATTTTAAGTAACATCTGTGGTCACCTCGTATAGGCACTGAATAGTAAGCATCTTTTAAATCGATGCTAGCCATGAAGTAACCTTTGGAAATCAATTGTTTTGCAGTAACAAAGGTTTCCATTTTAAAATGAATATATTGTACAAATGTATTCAATTTGGTCAGATCTATGATGATGCGACAACCACCATCTATTTTTTTTTTGGTAAAGATATTGGACACGAATTCGAGCGGTTCGTGTTGGGATTTTTCAATTACCCCTTTTGCGTAAAGCCGCTCCAGTTCAGCATGCACTTCTGATTTTTCTTTATCGGAAAGTACGAACATTCGGTTTGGTATATGTTGAACTGGAGGGCTGTACTTGTGTATAATTCTATTGTATATCCCTGGATACTGCTTAAAATATAAGTATCGGTAGTTAACATACTCCATGCATCCAGAAAGGAGTGTAATCTCCCCCCAACCTCCATGCTCCCTGCAATTTGTAGGGAACCAGACCCACCTACCTCCACAGTTACCAGTGGCAGGTTTACTTATTTTTGTAAATCCTTCGTTGATGTTGAGGCGTCGGTGTCTGGGTTTGTGGTTTGGTTGATGTTGGAGGTTTGCGTATCTTCCAAGAAGGCCGGCCTGGACCATGGCCTAAAAAAGACTCCTGTTCGGTGTACCGGACCTTCGAGCTTTCACCAGTCAGTCTTGTTCTACTGGTGGGTGCGTAAGGGTGCTGTCTATGGCCGTAGTGGGTTTTTGATGATGTCCCTTTTATGAGTCCCAGGGTTTTTGCTTCCTCATCGAGCTCCTTGACTTGCTTCGATAGGTTACCTCCAAATAGTAGAATTGGTGGCTTTATGTTTCCAGGTTTGCACAGACCTGCGAATTTTGGGTTTAAAGTAGGTCGGATGGCACTCTTCCTGATGCTGTTTATTTCATATTGTGTGTTGCAAAGCAGTGCCAGTGCATCCTGTTGGTCCTGCGACATGTCCTTCTCATCTACTGTGCGGGTGAAAGCTGTTATCCCCGCTGTTAGGAGTTTTAATACCTTTTGGAGTTTGATATCCATGCCTCTAACTCCTACTCCGATATGTTTCCATATACAATTATTTACAACAGGAACATTCAGGGATATACAGTTACCCGGTGCCAAGTGTCTTGCCGTGGTGTCCAATACAGCCTGTTCCTGTAGCTGGTTAAAGGACATATAATCTATACTGGCAGCTAGTTTTTGTTCCAGGTTTTGGCCAGTCTGGTCTGGCTGTATGAAGTTGGACACCATGTCCAGTAGATTTTCATGTTCCTGCATCCCCTGCACACTTGATTTCTCTTCTGCAAACCCCTCTTCAGGATCAGCCCAGAACTGACCCCCAGTACTCCCCTCTGACGAGGGAGATGCACTGTGCAGCCCTACAAGAGGTGCTGCTGTGGGTTTTACATAGTGCCCACAGTGACTAGACTCCATCTCCCGGAGCCTGTCACGTTGGAGCAAATGCTCCACACACCGCTCCATCCGGCTCCAGCGCTCACGGTCGCTGGATGCTCGCGGCTGCTCAAAGTCGGACTCCTCTGAGTCCACGACTTTGTTGGTTTTTTGTTTTGCCTTACCGCCCGGCCGCGGAGTGGATCTGGCCGGTGCGGAGGCGACATCGGGCACAGCTGATCCCATTATAGGTGATACAAGTGCCGCTGGCCGCTGCTGGCTGCCCGCTACTCCGCGGTCCCCCGCCACCAGCTTTGTCGCAGCCCTCGTTGCTTTCTTTGACTTGTCCATGCTCCCCACCTGTAATCAGCATGGGAAAACACAAAAAGACCGCAGAGTACTCTTACCTGCAGGTTCCGGCTTTTAAACTCCTGCTGCGGGGGAACGTCGTTCCACCCCGCCTGACTGTTTCGCAATGCGTGTAGTGATATGACACGCATGCGTCCTGGCGGGGTTCTTCACGTAGTCACTCACGTGACTCCGAAGTAAAATTATACGTTGATAACTTTGGTTACTAAAAAAAAAGAAACTATCCATTTTCAGTCTTAAACCTCTAAGTGACGCTATGTCCCCCTTTACAGCTACTGTATGTTTTAATTCAGTTAAAGGCTATTGGGGTAGTGCATTGGCCATAAAGTTGCTGCCTAAAATTGCCAGAGACCCGGAATTGATCCTGAATATGGGTGCTGTTTGTATGGAGTTTGCTCCTTTTCCCTTTGATCGATGGGGTTTCTCCGGGTGCTCTTGTTTTCTTCCACATTCCAAAGGTGTGCAGGAATCTTTTTCAGACCCTTTATATATATACATATTCATACTAGACTAAGTGGGACCCATTCGGTCCCATGTACACACGGGAGGGCTGGTCCCCCAATGCAATATTCTACCTCTCCACCAATTCCAAAATTGGTGGCCAGTGGGGGAGGGGGGCTTTTTGGAGCGCTAGTATGGGTGTTGTGGGCTGAAGGGACTGGTTTCCGGAGGGCTACTATGGACATTATGGGCCAAATGGATTCTTGGGGTGGAAGCTCAGTTTTTCAAGCCTGATGTGCTGGCAGTTGACTCATGGCTATTCCTTGAAATTCCATTTCAAGCAGGGTGCAAGGCCACCGAATTCAATTGCAGTTTCCTACCACTTCAAGCAGGGTGCAAGGCCACCAAATTCAAGTGCAGTTTCATACCATTTCATGCAGGGTGCAAGGCCACCACATTCAAACTAAAGAAATCCCATCTAATCTCATTCCTGAAGGAACCTCCTATAATTCTGAGGCTATGATCTCTAGTCCTAGACTCTCCCACAAGTAGGAACAGACGTAGGCCATTTGTCCCATCAAGACTACACCACCATTCAATCATGACTGATTTATCTCTCCCTCCTAACCTCATTCCCCTGCCTTCTCCCCATAACCCCTGACACCCGTACTAATAAAGAATTGTCCAGCAACCGGGAGATCAGGTTGGTTCAGGCTAGCGTTTGCCTTCGCCGATGTATAAGAGTCCACATCTTGAACAACGGAGACAGTAGATGAGGTTGGAGGAGGTGCAAGTGAGGCTTTGGCCCACCCTCACCTCCCTTCCAGCTTCCTTCCCCATCTACAACAGACTGAAGAAGGTCCCAACCCGAAACCTCACCTATCCATGAACTTGCATTAAACATTATACCCAATATTATGTATCTGTACACTGTGGACGGCTCCATTGTAATGATGTATAGTCTTTGCACTGACTGGATAGCCCGCAACAAAAACTAGAGGGTGGTGGGCATGTGGAACAAGCTGCTGGAGGAGGTGTAGAGAGGCAGATACAATCACAATCTTTAAAAGGTGTTTGGACAGGTTCATAAGTCACTGCAGCAGAATTCCACTGAGTGGGGCCGTCAGCGATGGCAGCCTCGCCAACGGCCTGTCTGTCTTTTTGTCTATTCTGTTGTTATTTTTAGTACATTTAAAAAAGTTTGTGCTAATGTTCTCTGGTTTGTTTTATGTGGGGGATGGGGCGGGGGAAACTTTTTTTCAATCTCTTACCGGAGATGTGATTTTATTCGGGATCGTATCTCCGGTCGATCTGCAGCCTAACATCGTGGAGCTGGTGGCCTTGCTCGAGACTGACTTTGAGCCCCACCGCGGGGCTGTGGACTTACCATCAGAGCCTGCGATCCCTTGCCTGGGATCAACGCTCCAACCGCGGCCTGCGGATTTCAACACTGAGGAGCTCGCAGTCTCGGGTAGAGATGGATGTCGGGAAGTTCCAAATCACAGGAGGTTCAACTAGCCCCGACCCGGGGTCCGATCGCCCGGCGTGGGGGAGTTGAGATCCCAATGCGGGAGCTTGATCGCCCCGACGTAGAGGGTCCGACCACCGGCCACGGGAGCCAAGATCGCCCCGACGCTGAGGGATCGACCACCTGCCACGGGAGCCCAGATTGTCCCGACAACGGAAGGTTCAAGTGCCCCGACCGCGGGAGAACAAAGAAGGGAATAGTCTGAACTTTTTTATTTGCCTTCCATCACAGTGAGGAATGTGGAGGAGTCACTGTGGTGGATGTTTATGTTAAAATGTATTTTGTGTGATTTGTTGCTTTTTATTGGTATAACTATGGCAAATCAAATTCCTCGTATGTTGCAAAACATGCTTGGCAATTAAAGTATGATTCTGATTAGGCCATTTGGCCCATCGAGTCTGAACCACCGTTCAATCATGACTGATCTTTCTTTCCCTCTCAACCCCATTCTCCTGCCTTCTCCCCATAACCCCTGACACCCGTACTAATCAGGAACCTGACAATATCTGCTTTAAAAGATGCGGCGCAGTGGTGCAGCGGTAGAGTTACTGCCTCACACCGCAGAGACCCTGATCCTCGATTCCCCCACTCTGGGCAAGAGATTCTGTACTTCTAACTAAATTGTGTTGTATGCAAGATTCCAGAATCTGCAGTTTTGTGTGTCTCCCTCACCTATATCCACCTATCACTTCTGAAGAAGGGTCTCTGAAGACGAGTCTAAGCGCACTATGTCTTCACTACTGTTTTATTACTGATCACACTATTCATACACATTACTGCCCTAGCTGTCCGTGGTCTGTCACCGGAGCTAGAGAGCGATCTAGAGGTGGGGAGGTTACAATTATACTGGTGATATGGGGAGTGGTTAGTAGTGGTGAGGTCACTATGTTAAAGGAACATGCACTAGTCTACATCCTTCCCCTTGGAAACAAAGCAGTACAGCAGTGACAGGGCGACCACGGCTCATACGCTACAAGCAGTTAAACACACACACACAGTCAGGCAACAGTTAAACAAATTCCCCGTAACGTACAGGCGGCTTGACCAACCGCCCGGAGCGGGTACGTAACTCGCCCTCCCCCTCCTCCGCAGGAACAACAGGAACAGGAGCAGGAGCGGGCGAACGAGCCGGAGATCGGGCAGGAGAGGGATGGAGCGGAGACCGGGGAGGGGAAACCAGCACAAAGGCGGGCAAACGAACAGGCGAGGGCGGACTGGCATCAGGGGAGCGGGGCACAAAGAGCTCAGAGGGCAGTGCTGGGCATGCGAGGAGCGGTAGGCAGAGAGGAAGAAATCGGGTGGGCAAAAGGGGCAGCAGGAGGCGGTGCGAGCTCATTGACCAGCCGCAAATGCTGGCGGGACCGGCGGTAGATGGTACCCTCGTGGTCGACGAGGTAAGAGCGCGGTGAGCCGGCAGAGCTGACGACAACCGCCAGTCGGTAATGGCCGGAGGGGGACTGCATCCGGACGACCTGTCCAGGGAACAGACGCGGAAGGGGACGGCAGGACTTGTCGTGGGAGCGTTTTTGTATTTCTTGCTTTTGGGCAATGCGCTCCTTGACGGCAGCAGGGCGGAGGACAGAAGGCACCAGGGACCGCTGGGACACAGGGATCGGGGGGCGCATGATGCGGGACATGAGCCGCTGAGCAGGCGAGCCCAGGGAAGGGTCTCGGGAAATGTTGCGGAGGTTGAGGAGGGCCAGGTGAAAATCCGACCGGGAAAGTCTGCAGGGCTCCAGCAGCTCCTTGGCACTGCGGACGGCGCGCTCAGCAAGGCCGTTGCTCTGTGGGTACTCGGGGCTGCTGGTGAAGTGACGAAAGTTCCAGGTGGCAGCGAAATCGCGGAACTCTGCACTTGAAAACTGGCTACCGTTGTCCGACTGCAAACTCGCAGGGGAGCCAAAGGTTGCGAAATGGCGGCGCAGCTTCCCAATGACAGCAGCAGATGTGAGTGAGGGCAGCTGGTCCACCTCGAACCAGCTGGAGTAGGAGTCCACAAGGACCAGGAAGTGTTTGCCACGCCACTCACAGATGTCAGTGGCGACTGCCATCCATGGCAGATCGGGGGCAGGCTGTTGCAGAAGTGGCTGCCGTTGCTGATGGGGAGAGAGGCTATTGCAGGTGGAGCAGGCGGAGATCCTCTCCCGGATGTCCGGGGCCATGCCTCTGGGCCTGGGACAGAGTGGCCTCGGCCCCGGGATGGCCGCTGTGGGCGGTTTGAAAATAGTGGTCCCGCAGCGCAGCAGGCACCACAACCTTGTGGCCCTTCACCACCACTCCGTCGTGCAGCACAAGCTCATCCCGGACCAGGAAGTAGGGCACGGCACCGGCCGGCAAGGATGAGCGATGGTCAGGCCAACCACGCCGGATGACGTCGGCAAGTTGTTACAGGGCAGGATCTTTTTTTTTTTTTTTTTAATCAAAAATATTTATTCAAATATTAAAATAGTATTGACAATACAATAAAACAAAACACCACCATAATACAAGACGAACAAATATGCTAAGCAAATGCTAAACAATTATATTGCAATCCTTGTCAAGGATACATTCAACCCCCCTCGGTGCCCAGCGGTCCCGGAACTCCCTCAGGGTGCCCGTAGACAGGGCGTATTCCCTTTCCATCCGCACCCGGGCACGGACGTATCCCCGGAAAAGGGGCAGGCAGCCGGCTCGGGTAGAGCCCTCCAACGTCTGGTGCCTTGACTCACGGATGGCAAGCTTGGCCAGGCCCAGGAGCAACCCAACCAGGACATCTTCAGCCCTACCCTCACCCCTACGCACAGGGTGTCCAAAGATGAGGATGGTGGGTGAAAAATGCAGCCAGAAGGCAAGGAGCAGCCCCTTTAGGTATTGAAACAGTGGCTGCAGCCTCACACACTCCATGTACACGTGGTACACAGACTCTTCCAGCCCGCAACAGTGGCAGGCGGCTGGCGAGTCTGTGAACCGCGAGAGAAACAGGTTGCAGGGAACACCTCGCAGTACCCTCCACCCCAGGTCCCCAATGTAGAGGGGGAGAATCCCTGCGTTGAGGGACCCCCACCGGGGGCCCCCCTCGCGACCGGAAGGGAACACCGACCGCCACTTGGTGTCCGGACGGTGGACCAGGGCGAGGAAGTGCAGGGTGTGGAGGAGGAGCCTGTACAGGACACGCCTCCCTGCGTCTCGGAGGGAGACGAAGGGTGTCGAGGAAAGGCGGCTCAAATTGTGTGGGACCGGCTAGGGCAGGATCTTTGGCAGTGTGCTGGACCAGGGACTGCATCTGTTGTGAAGGCACAATATTAACGTTTAACACCATCAGGTCAGACAATTCGTACGGGTGTCGGGCAGTGGACGCCAGCGGTGCGCGGGACAGCGTGTCGGCCACGAACATGTCCTTGCCCATGCGGTACATGACCCGAAACATGAAGCGCTGGAGCTGCAGCATCATTCGCTGCAAGCGGGATGAGGCGACGTGGATCGGTTTATTCAGGATCGTGACCAGCGGCTGGTGATCGGTTTCGATAGTGAAGGTGTTGCCCAGGATGTAATCCTTAAACTTCGAGCAGGCGAACACCACGGCGAGGAGCTCTTTCTCGATCTGAGCATAACGCTGCTCAGCGGGGGTCATGGTGTGAGAAGCGTAGGAGACAGGCAGCTGCAGGCCATCGTAGAGCTGCAGGCAGGTGGCACCAAGACCGAACTTCGAGGTGTCGCAGGTGAGGACAATTGGGCGCCGCAAGTCGAAGAACTTGAGAGTGGGGGTACTAACCAGCCTGGACTTCAGGATGTCAAACGCCATCTGGTGCCTCGGGAACCAAGCCCAGGCAGTGTCCTTTTTGATCAGCTCCCCCAGGGGCGCACTCAGCTCGCTGAGGTCGGGGATGAACTTCCCCAGGTAGTTCACCATGCCCAGAAAGCGCTGCAGCCTGGGCACGTCGGCGGGTGCAGACATCCCAGAGACCGCAGCCGTCTTCTGCGGGTCAGGCTTCAGCCCCTCAGCTGTGAAGACGTGTCCCACATACGTGACCTCTGGGACGCGGAAACGGCACTTCTTATCACACTACTCATACACATTACTGCCCTAGCTGTCCGTGGTCTGTCACCGGAGCTAGAGAGCGATCTAGAGGTGGGGAGGTTACAATTATACTGGTGATATGGGGAGTGGTTAGTAGTGGTGAGGTCACTATGTTAAAGGAACATGCACTAGTCTACAGTCTCAACCCTTCGACCCATGTTCAATCCTGACTACAGGTGCTGTCTGTACGGAGTTTGTACGTTCTCCCCATGACCTGATTGGGTTTTCTCCGGGTGCTCCGGTTTCCTCCTGCATTCCAAAGACGTGCAGGTTTGTAGGTTAATTGGCTTCTGTAAATTTGTCCCTAATGTGTGTAGGATGGAGTTACTGAACTGTTTGATCACTGGTCGGCGAGGACTTGGTGGGCCGAAGGGTCTATTTCCACACTGTATCTCTAAAATCTAAACAATACCTGGTTTAAATACCTGGACGACGTTGTAAGTCTGAACCCTTCTTCAGACTGACTGGAGAGGGTGGGGGAGGAAGCTGGAAAAGAGAGATGGGGGCTGGACAAAACCTAACAAGTGATAGGTAGTGATGTTACAGAACTTACCTTCAGCAGCGCTGCAGTTCTGCCACTGGCCGAGTGCTCGACTTTGGCACCTTTGAGGGGGGGGGGGGGGGCGGGATTAAAATGCCGTTTTCTCCTGCTTATCGGAGGCGACTTTCCTTGGGCTGCTAAGCTGCTGAAGAAAAATCGATCGGACTTTCGTTCCCGATTTTTTAATTTATTTAATTGCGAGACAACTTAATAATTACATTTAAATAAAAAGCGACTTCTAACGCCCTCAATGCCTACAATGTGACGGATCGCATGAAGGGGACAAAACATAATGTAAGTCGTCCATTTTACATATAAACTTATTTCTCGGGATGGCTTTAATCTAATTTTCCTTTGCGAAAATGTGATTTGGGCCCTATACGAACCGGCAGTGTTTTTCCTGCCAATATGGGGTTTAAATTCACCGCAAATGCAACGTTCCAATCGATCGCGTTCCAGAAAAACCCACTCACAAGATGATTTTAATGCTTTTTTTTGGACAATCATGTCATAAGAGCATCTAAATCGACTATATTTTGTCTTATTGTCTACCCATAGTCAATATTTTTATACTAAATATCAGTTTTAGTCCCATGTATTGTGCAAATTTAAAAAAAAAAATTATATTGAGTGGATGTTTCTAGATTAATTTATGGGAATTAAACTTTAAATTCCTTCCATCTGGCATATAAATTCATGACAATGAGATTTAAAAATTATGTTATATTGTGAATTGTGTGAATGGGATTAGTTTGTTATTTGGATACTTAGGCTATTTTTAAGAAATATTGTAGTGGTGCCTGCTGGGGCACGCGGGTATCGAACCCGGCAATCGGAAGCCGCGGTCACGTGACTCGGGAGGGGCTGCTTGTTTTTGCGTGGTTTTGTTTTCGCGCGGCAGTTCAGCACTGACCACCGTTGTGGCCAGACTTGTCAAGAGAGCCTATATACTGAAGAGTGAATTTTCGAATAAAAATTTGTTTAAAAGTTCAGTTGTTGTTCTTGACCCCGACGTTAGACATGTGGATCATGCAGGAAGACAACGTTCCTGCAGAATCGGCCGGCACGCGACAGGGCTAACCGGGTTTCAAATTGCCATCATTTTAGCCTGACCAACCTCAGGTGTGGTTCGCCCACGTTGAGGCACAGTTTCACCTCCATCGCATTGTAGTGGACGATACTATGTACTTCCATGTGGTGCGGGCATTGCCGCGGGACTGTGCCTCGAGGCTGTTGCCTTACATCAGGGACCCGCCGACCATCGCCAAATACGAAGGGCTAAAGACCCTGTTGCTCCACGCTTACGGTCTCAGTCGCAGAGACAGGGTGGCGAAGATACTACACATGGACAGTGTCGGCAATCGGTGGCCATAGAAACATAGAAAATAGGTGCAGGAGTAGGCCATTCGGCCCTTCGATCCATCACCGCCATTCAATATGATCATGGCTGATCATCCAACTCGGTATCCCATCCCTGCCTTCGCTCCATACCCCCTGATCCCTTTAGCCACAAGGGCCACATCTAACTCCCTCTTAAATATAGCCAATGAACTGGCCTCAACTACCTTCTGTGGCAGAGAATTCCACAGATTCACCACTCTCTGTGTGAAAAATGTTGTAAAGCATCCACCATCATGGCGAAGATGTTAGCCCTGATGGACGGGTACCGCCCAAGTCTGCTCTTCGAACAGGCATTCCTGGAGCAGATTAATAACGAAGTCCAACTGATGCTCGCATGGAGCTGATTTCAGCGACCCCCAACATCTTGCGGAGAGAGCTGATGAATTGTGGGCCCACAGACGGCGGGACATGTGTGCTTTCACCCGCTCTCCTGTCATGGTGTGGGTGCCATCGAACCGACATCAGGAGGAAGAAGAAGCCCAGCCCAGCGCCGAAGAAGCATTGCTGCTTCCAGTGGTATACAGCCAACGTTGTTGGTGTTACTACCATCAATGCTACGGGCCCGAAGCCCGAAGATGCCAGAGCCCCTGCTCGTACCAGGGAAATGCCTCGGCCGATCGTCCATAGAGGCGAACGCGATCGGCCCAAACGAACACCTCTACGTCCGTGATCGCCATTCCGGCCACCGTTTCCTGGTGGACTCCAGTGTCATTGCCAGCATCCTGCCTCCGAGCGCCCGAGATACTCGCGTCACTAAGGTAGGACCCGTCCTCTCGGCTGTTAACGGAAGCGACATTCGCACTTACGGTACGCGGACCCTGGACTTAAATTTTGACTCTCGCCCGTACAGGTGGAAGTTCACCGTTGCTGACGTCTCCCAACCGATCCTGGGGGCCGACTTCTTGCACGCGTTCTCCCTGTTAGTCAATGTGCGAGGCGGACGCATGATCCCTGTGTCGGACCCACTCCCCGCCAAGCTGCGCAACCCGTCCATGCCCCTACAGCAACTCGACGAGGTAGCTGAGATCCAGCAATCTTTTGCAGCCCTGCTCACCGACTTCCCAGGGTTGCTCACGCCCTGGTTCGACGGGGCCGTGTTCCGTCATGGCGTGGTCCACCACATTCCCACCGAGGGACCACCGGTACACGCCTGCGCGCGCCTTCTCCCGCCCGATAAACTGCGTATCGCACGAGATGAGTTCCAACTTATGGAGGACATGAGGATTGTCCGGCGGTCAGATAGCCCCTGGGCTTCCCCGTTACACATGGTGCCCAAAGTGTCCGGGGGTTGGAGACCTTGCGGTGATTACAGGCGTTTGAACGCAGCAACCACAGCCGATCGATACCCAGTCCCGAACATCCAGGATTTCTCGGCTCATCTGTAAGGTGCGACAATCTTCTCGAAGGTTGACCTTATCCGCGGGTATCAAATCCCGGTCCACCCCGACGACGTCCCTAAAACGGCCTTTCGGCCTTGTCGAATGGCTCAGAATGCCTTTTGGCCTGAAGAACGTTGCTTAGGTGTTCCAAAGCCTAATGGGTCAGGTCGGTCGGGGGTTTACAGTTCATTTTCATCTATCTGGATGATATCCTGGTGGCCAGCAGCTCGCATGCGGAGCATGTCAAGCACCTCCGCTTACTCTTCGAACGGCTGCACAAACACGGGTTGGTGATCAACCCTGAGAAGTGCCAGTTCGGATTGCGCTCCATTTCTTTCTTGGGTCACAACATCACCTCCCGCGGTGCACAGCCACTGCCCGAGAAAGTCGACGCTATCCGTCGCTTCCCGAAGCGTCTATCGGTCAAGGGTCTACAGGAGTTTATCGGGATGGTTAACTTCTACCACCGATTCGTCCCGTCAGCAGCCGCCATCATGAGGCCGTTGTTTCAATGCCTGGCCGGTAAGCCTAAGGACCTGGTCTGGTCTAAGGAGGCACAGAAGGCACTCGAGGAGGCTAAAACCACATTGGCCAACGCCACTATGCTGGAACACCCTAGGGAATTGGCCCAAACGGCCCTCACCGTAAACGCTTCCGACGTCGCGGTAGGCACCGTCCTCGAGCAGCGTGTAGGTAGTCGCTGGGTGCCGCTGGCATTTTTCAGCAGGCAGCTGCGAGCCCCCGAAGTTAAGTACAGCGCTTTCAACCGGGAACTCCTCGCGCACTACCAAGCGATCCGCCATTTCCGTTATTTCCAGGAGGGGCGCGCGTTCACCGCATTCATGGATCACAAGCTACTGACGTTCACCTTGACCAAGGTATCTGACCCCTGGTCTGCCAAACAGCAGCGGCACCTCGCCTACATTTCTGAATTCACATCTGATATTCGGCATGTGGCGGGGAAGCTGAATGTTGTGGCTGACGCGCTGTCCCGTCCGGCACCACTCGAAGATTCAGCGTTACGTCTAGGCGTTGATTATGAGGAGCTGGCCGCTGCCCAATAGGCAGTTGCCGGTATGGAGGTTTACCGCAATGCTGAATCAGGGCTCAAGCTGAATCAGGGCTCAAGCTGGCTAAGGTGCCCTGTGGCAGTGCTGGCGTGCAGGTCCATTGTGATATCTCCACGGGCAAAGCCCGTCGCATTGTCCCAGTCGCTCGGAGGCGTTGGATTTTCGACACTATCCACAGCCTAGCACACCAGTCCATTCGCACCACCTCTGTCTTGGTCGCGGTGAAGTTCGTCTGGCATGGGTTAAGGAAGCAGGTCACAGCATGGGCCCGTTCCTGCATCCCATGCCAGACTTCCAAGGTACAGAGGCATGTGCGCCCGCCTGTGCAGGATTTTGCTGTCCCGGATGGCAGGTTCCTGCACATCCATGTCGACGGTGGGTCCCTTGCCGTGTTCGCGCGGGGCTACTCAATTACTGACTTTCGTGGACAGGTTTACCAGGTGCGCGGATGCAATACCGTTTATGGATACCTCCGCTGAGGCGTGCGCGAGTGCCATCGTCTCAAATTGGATTGCTCGTTTCGGGGTCCCCTCTGATATGACCACTGGCCGTGGAGCCCAGTTCACGTCCTCCCTGTGGTGTGTTATGGCGCAGCTGTATGACGCGAAGCTGCATCAGACCACCGCGTATCACCCAGAGTCCAACGGGTTGGTTGAGCGTTTCCACAGGCACCTCAAGTCGGCGTTGAAAGCTCGACTCACCGGCCCTGATTGGGTCGACCAGTTGCCTTGGGTCCTCCTAGGCATCAGAACCACGCCTAAGGCGGACCTCAACGCCTCCTCGGCCGAGTTGGTTTACATCTTGGTTTTGCGAGTACCTGAAGATTTCCTGCCCGTCCCCCGGGATCAGGAGGTCCCGGCTTCGGCGGTGTTAGCGGACCTTCGCTAGCGGGCGCCGCTTTGGTCCCGGTTCCCACTTCCCGGCATGGTTCGTCTGCGGTGCATATGTCTACTATGTTACGGGATTGTGCTTATGTTTTCCTTCATAGGGATGCTCACCACTCGCCATTACAGCGGGTGTACGAGGGTCCGTACAAGGTGCTCAGTACTGGTGTCTCGACGTTCATGTTGGACCTGGGTGGCAAGGAGTTTGTCTCCATCAGCTGCCTTAAACCAGCACACGTCGATGAGGATAGCCCAGTGACAGTGGCTACTCCACAGTGTAGAGGACGTCCGCCTGCTGTTTTACCGCCCTCTGCACCTGTTACCCCCGGTCATGTTTCTCCGGTCCCCTTTGTTACGCCCGTCTCTCGTTCGCGTTTTTCGCGCCCCTCCGGTTCTGTTTTGCCGGTCCCTGTGGCCCCTAACTCCCTCTACACTGGCATCAGCCAATCATCCCTGTCCTGCCTGCAATTGGTCCAAAACGCCGCAGCGAGCCTCCTGACGGGCACCCGAAAAAAGGACCACATCACCCCGATCCTGGCCTCTCTCCACTGGCTCCCTGTGCGGTTCAGAATCAATTTCAAGCTCCTTTTTGTTTACAAAGCCCTTAATGGGCCCCCCACCTACATCAAAAATCTGCTTACCCACCACACCACTTCCAGGTCCCTCAGGTCGGCCGACTTGGGGTTACTGACCATCCCGCGGTCTAGGCATAAGCTCAGGGGTGACCGTGCTTTTGTGATTGCAGCTCCTAGACTGTGGAACAGCATCCCTCTTCCCATCAGAACTGCCCCCTCCATCAACTCCGTTATGTCTAGACTTAACACTTATTTCTACTCACAAGCCTTTCTTGCGGTCCTCTGAGGGAGCGCTGTGTGTATGTATTTATGTATGTATTGTTAGATCTATGTACCACTGTTTGTAGCACGTTAGTACCTGCACCAATGTAAAGCACTTTGGTCAACGAGAGTTGTTTTTAAATGTGCTATAGAAATAAAAGTGACTTGACTTATCTTGATTTATTTTGATGCCCTTGGTGGCAACCTGTGTGACTTGCATAATCGTGTCTCAGCACCTGGTTCAGTTGGCAGATTGCTGAACATCTGACATTTGCAATTCAGTGATTCTCCAGGGCAACTGGTGAGGTGCTGTGGGCCACTTTGGTGCTGCCTCAGCATGGGCTTCAGTAGAGCGTGTCTTACGATTCAATGTGAAATGCTGCCTGCCTTCTCCACTCCCCGGCAATAATGCAAGCTCAGCCTTTGCCAGCTGTTGTGGGGGAGGAGAGGAGAGGAGAGGAGAGGAGCAGGACAAGAAATAGAATGAGAATGGATAATACATAGAGCTTTGAAGATAGACACAAAAAGCTGGACGTAACTCAGCAGGTCAGGCAGCATCTCTGGAGAAAAGGAATAGGTGACATTTCGGGTCGGGACTTTCACATAGAGCATCTCTCTGGCTGGGCAGAGAGCGGCGATATTCTAACCCCTGCTGGTTCCCATCTTATTCTCGCTGCCCTGACTGAAGCACATCCAAGCACTTTTAATACCTTCACAAAATTGAAGAAGACGCAATGTTTAGGAAGGAACTGTAGATGCTGGTTTACACCGAAGATCGACACAAAATGCTGGAGTAACTCAGCGGGTCAGGCAGCATCTTTGGAGAGAAGGAATAGGTGACATTTTGGGTCAAAACCCATCTTCAGATATGGTCTGCGTCAGACTGCATCTGTAGAAACGTCACCTATTCCTTTTCTCCAGAGATGCTACCTGACTCGCTGAGTTACTCCAGCATTTTGTGTCTATTATAAGAAGATGTCACATCTACAATCCAGAACCTACTTATACCTGTCTAATGCAGACGGAAGGCACATCTTGTCAACCTTGTGTGTTCCTTTAGTGCTTGTCCTCTATGCTTTTACCTGTTCTATTTCGATGATGTATTGTTCCTTGAGTGGCTGCAGTTTGTGCTGACAGGCTGCTGACCTGTACTGCAGTACGATGCACTTAGCCAAGGAGGAAAAACATATCAACATACAAATTAGGAGCAGGAGGACACCACCCAGTCTATCAAATCCAGTCAGCAATCTAATGCGATCATGGTTTACCCCATTGTGTTTCAACATTGCATTCCTGACCATTTACTGTAACCTTTCATCCCCTTGCAGGTACTATTGCAACATTTAAGAAACATTTACCCAGGCACATGGGCACGGTGGGTTTAGAGGGATATGTCCCAAACACGGGCAGGTGGGACTGGTGTAGATGGTTGTGAGGGAATGCCCGGGCATGCACACGAGCCTGCTGCTGCTGTACAGAGTTGCTAAATAAAGACAGACTCCGATTACGTCGTTGTACGAGGCCTTATTATAAGAAAAACTTGACATGGTGTCAGAAGTGGGATACTTGTAATCGAAAAAATACAACCTCCAGAGTCATTCGATTTTACCAAGCCTCAAGAATGGGAGCGTTGGATCAGGAGATTCGACCGCTTTCGGCTTGCAAGCAACTTAAACGCGACGTCGGCAGAAAACCAGGTGAACACGTTAGTGTATTGCATGGGCGATGAAGCCGAAGATGTGCTAAAGGGGCTAACGCTAACTGCAGATGAGAGGAAGATGTACACGGATGTCAAGGCGGGCTTTGATGCATTTTTTGTGCCTAAAAAGAATGTAATCTATGAAAGAGCCAAGTTCAATCAGCGTGTGCAACTGCCAGGAGAAACGGTGGATTCCTTCATCACTGCTCTATACGGATTAGCTGAACACTGCAACTATGGACAGTTACAGAACGAGCTGATCCGCGACAGGTTAGTGGTCGGGCTGAGAAACGTCTCATTGTCAGAAAAGCTACAGCTAGACAGAGACCTAACCCTTGGAGCTGCTATAACAAAGACAAGGCAGTCTGAAGAAGTTAGACGACAGCGGTCTGACTTAAGAGGAGAAAATAGCGGTGCTAGCAAGTGCTCTAATGTTGATGCTGTGCATGCTAAAAGCTACAGAAAACCCAAATTTCCCTCAAAGCCTCAGCCACAAGCACAAACACCAGGCAAAAATAAACTTAATACACGGCCACAGCCAGGTTCAAAGGCCTGTTATAGATGTGGAAAAATGCCCTCGCATGGAAAATTGGAATGCCCTGCTAAAGATGCTGTGTGTCACAACTGTGGCAAAAAGGGACATTATGGCAAAGTGTGCAGAAACAGTGCAAAATCTCTGAATGCTGTCACTACAGAGGAAGAAGAGAGCTTTTTCCTGGGAGCCGTGGATGCTGGAAAAGACCCGTGGACAGTGCAGCTACAAGTGAGACAAAAAAAAGTGTGCTTTAAAATAGACACTGGTGCTGATGTCACCGCCATGCCAGCCGAGGTGTACCATGACATTACAGGGGGGCATGATGTAAAGCGCCTGGCAGTGTCGATACGCCCATGTTTGGGCCAGGGGGCAATGCACTCTCTGTCCTGGGTGTAGCCAGAGAAACATTGCGCAGAGGCAAAAAGACAGCCATAGAGAACATTTATGTAGTAAAAGACCTGCACACTGCACTGTTGGGAAGGCCTGCCATAGAACGGCTTCAGCTTGTGTGCTGGGTTGACGGCATCACCTTGGAATCAGTGAAACAACAATATCCGAAGCTGTGTAGCGGCTTGGGTCTTGTTCGGAGGCCATACTCAATTAAATTGAAGCCGGAGGCTGTGCCCTTCTCTCTCCACACGCCACGCAGAGTCCCTCTGCCGCTTATAGGAAAAGTGAAGGAGGAGATAGACCGTATGGAGAAGATGGGCGTAATCACCAAGATTGAGGAGCCGACTGATTGGTGTGCCGGTATGGTGGTGGTGCCGAAAAAAGCAGGTGATGTTCGCATTTGTGTGGACTTCACAATGATGAATGAATCAGTATGCAGAGAAAAGTTTATCCTGCCTTCTGTCGAGCACACTCTGGGCATGCTAGCTGGCGCAACAGTATTCAGAAAATTAGATGCCAACATGGGTTTTTGACAAGTACCATTGACAAAAGAGTCTGCCAAATACACCACCTTCATCACGCCTTTTGGGCGCTACTATTTTAACCGTCTACCCTTTGGCATAGCATCAGCCCCCGAGCACTTTCAAAGGATGATGATGACAGAAGTGACCGGTGGCCTGGAGGGGGTACTGTGTCACATGGATGACATCCTGGTCTGGGGACAGACGCAGGAGGAGCATGATGTGCGGCTACATGCGGTGCTAGAGAAGGCACAAAAGGCCGGCACTACGCTCAACATGGACAAATGTGAGCTCACACGCCACACAGTCAGATTCCTGGGTCATGTGATTTCAGCAGATGGAGTGAAGCCAGATCCAGAAAAGACGAGAGCAGTACAAGAGATGGATGCACCCAAAATGTCAGCGAACTCAGGAGTTTTCTGGGCATGGTCAATCAGCTGGGCCGCTTCTTGCCTAACCTGGCTGAAAAAGACAAAGTGCTACGAGACCTGCTGTCCAAGAAGAACCACTGGTACTGGGGGACAGAGCAGCAGGCCGCCTTTGATCAGTTAAAAACAGAGCTGTCATCCACACCAGTGCTCACATTATACAACCCAAACCGTGCTCTAAAGATCTCTGCTGATGCCTCTTCCTTTGGCCTGGGGGCAGTCCTGCGGCAGAAGAGCGATGCCATGTGGTCACCTGTGGCATATGCGTCCAGGTCAATGACACCAACAGAGCAGCGCTATGCTCAAGTAGAGAAGGAGGCATTGGCTGCAACGTGGGCATGTGAAAGGTTCAGCTGTTTCATCCTGGGAAGACCATTCGAGCTGGAAACTGACCATAAGCCATTGGTGAGTCTGCTGGGAGGGAAAGCTTTGGATGACCTCCCACCAAATGTCCAAAGATTTAGGATGAGACTCATGAGGTACAACTATACAGTCGATCATGTCCCTGGCAAAAGCCTGTGGACAGCCGACACCTTATCTCGTGCTCCTCTGAGAGCCGCAAGAACACACACAGACACAAGCCTATTAGAGGACACCAACATCTATGTAGACTCTGTCATCAGCAACTTTCCTGTCAGTGGAGATTATCTGAGCAGCCTACGTGAGCACCTGAAGGCAGACAGCACATGCTCTGCACTGATGGAGTACTGCACAGACGGCTGGCCCAACAAAAGCCAACTGCAGGGAGTGCTGAGACATTACTGGTCTGATAGAGCAGTGCTGACTGTGCACGATGGGCTGCTGCTGCGGGGCACGAGGCTCGACATCCCATCAGCCTTACAAGGTGATGTGCTGCAGAGACTACATGAGGGACACCTGGGGGTGACAAAGTGCAGGGGCCGGGCCAAACTGACGGTATGGTGGCCAGGACTCAGCAGCCAGCTGAATGACATGGTGCTGATGCCAACGGAGATGCCAGACAGGCCGTGGCAAACCTTGGGAGCTGACCTGTTCACGCTGAAAGACAAGACTTATCTACTAGTAGTAGATTATTTCTCAAGGTATGTGGAAGTTGCGCTGCTGTCACCCACAAGGTCCACAGATGTGGTGGTGCACCTGAAATCCATGTTTTCTCGTCATGGAATTTGTGAATTTCTTAAAAGTGACAATGGGCCCCAGGTCTCAGGTAGCCACTTTAAAGCCTTTGCAGCAGAGTATGGCTTTGTGCACATCACGAGCAGCCCCAAGTTTCCTCAGAGCAATGGGGAGGCGGAACGCGCTGTACAAACCGTGAAAAACCTGCTAACAAAGGCATCAGACCCATATCTTGCATTGCTGGCCTACAGAGCAACCCCTCTACAGAACGGCTATAGCACGGCCGAGCTGATGATGGGGCGCCGCCTCCGCACTACAGTTCCTGCCCTTCCAACCCTGCTGAATCCAGTTTTGCCTGACTACAACGCGCTGGGGGCCAAAGAAAGGGAGAAGAGGAGGAGCGACGCAAGATCCTTCGCCAAGAGGCACGGAGCGAGAAATCTGGAGCCACTCGTACCTGGGGAGGATGTGTGGATCACCGATGCATGAGTCCAGGGCACAGTGCTATCTACACACAATACCCCTCGCTCTTATATCGTCCAGGTGCCTCAGGGCACACTGAGGAGGAACCGGCATCACTTGGTGCCGCTGCAGACCAACAGTGGGGTAGTCGACGTTGATGAGCCACTGGTGGGAGAAGATTCACCTACACCAGAGCCAGCTCCACCAGAGACAACATCACCCAGCAGAGAGGGCCCCACCACAGAGACTGTGCGGACCAGGTGTGGGAGAGAGGTTAGAAAGCCAAAGAGACTTGATTGGTGATTTATTGATTTGTTTTCTACAGTAAAGAAAAAGAGAGTGAAATGTGACTGTGAAATTGTTCTGCTAAACCTGTTACATTTACCTGAAACCTGAGAGTTTAAGTTTTGAAGAACACAGCCTGCTAAAGTAATAGTTCACAGTATGGTAACGCGTAAGTTATTTTATTTCTATTTTGCATGCTTGAAACAGGGACAGATCAGGGACAGGTCTTCCAGCAAAAGGGCAGAATAAACCCCTTAAGACCTGCAGAGACAAAGGTAGTCTACCCTTTGTTCTCAAAGAAAGGGAGATGTGGTATTATGGAATAATAGTGTAAGGAATGCCTTTATTTTGTAGTAACCGGAAGGGGGCGCTGCTGCCAGTGGTCAGGCTGCAGTGACGGCATCCGGCCTGAAGTTGGCGCTGTGGGCGTAACCGGATGTGACGTGGCTACCGGGGGGTGTGAGGGAATGCCTGGGCATGCACACGAGCCTGCTGCTGCTGTACAGAGTTACTAAATAAGGACAGACTCCGATTACGTCGTTGTACGAGCCTTATTATAAGAATAACTTGACAGATGGGACATGTTGGTCGGTGTGGGCAAGCTGGGGCGAAGGGTTTGTTTCCACATTGTATCAGTCTATGACTATGCTAATCAAGAATTTTAACCTCTAAAATAATCTAGAAACACTGTTTTCATTATCTATTGAGGAAGAAACTTCTATAGATTCACACCCACCTCAGATAGAAATAATCACTTGATATCTGTCTTAATAGACATACTTTTATTTTTAAACAATGAATCCTGGTTTTAGGTTCTCTCCATATCAAATCTGTTAATATCTCTTATGGTTTTACATGTTTCAGTTAGGTAACTCCTCACTCTTCCAAACTACTTTACCTAATCCTTTTCGCCAGAGATGCTGCCTGACCCACTGAGTTACTCCAGCTTTTTGCGTGTATCTTCGGTTTAAACCAGCATCTGCAGTTCCTTCTTACACATTTTATAACCAACCTATTCTGTTATTCACCAGTGCATTCCAGATATGTTATTCCAGTCTGGAATGATAATTAATGCTATCTCATTGCATAGGCCTAGATTGTTAGCTTCAACCATTCCTTCTCTCCTGAGTTACTCCAGCTTTTTGTGTCTATCATATTAAGCTAGTCCCATTGTTCTTTGACAATGCTTTGAGGAAAAAGGTTTCAAGATTCTCAACCCTCTCAGAAAAACAAATTATATTGTATTGTATTGTATATCTTCATTGTTATTTTCCTGAGTACTCACATACCCAGAGGAAACAAAAAAACATTACTCAAACCAGTGTCCATTCAGTGTGCAGTAAAAAATAAATAGAAATAAAAATACATATATCATGAACAAGTTTAACACTACTCTCAACTAAACATCAACAGGCGTTCCGATCGGCAGCGGCACGACAGTAGCTCTGTCCAGGTTGGTGGTTGGTGCGCGATACTTTGGCAGGGGGCAAAGTCCGTTTAACAGTCTTATAGCCTGCGGGAAGAAGCTGAGGAGCATCCTGCTGGTTTTGCAGCTAATGCTCCTGTACCTCTTCCCAGATGGCAGGATGGAGAATATGTGATGTGATGGGTGGTAGGGGTCTTTGATGATGGAGATGGCTCTGTTGATACATCTCTTCCTGTCAACATATGATGATTTTTATGTCTGAAATGGGCACCGCCTTATTTTAAAGGGGCAATTAGTGGTTTGAGGTTCTCTCAGCATTGAACCTGTTACAATCACTTGTAGTCTTACATGTTTAATTCAAGTACCTCTTCAAACAAACCTAACCTGTTACCAATGCCTCTACTTCCTTAGAAGGCTGAGAAAGTTCAGATTGTCCCCAACAACTCTAACCAACTTCTACAGATGCACAGTACAATGCATTTTATCAGGATGCATCGCAGCATGGTTTCGGAACGGTTCCATCCAAGACCGCAAGAAATTGCAGAGAATTGTGGACGCAGCCCAGACCATCACACAAACCAACCTCCCTTTCATTGACTTCATTTACACCTCACGCAGCCTCGGCAAGGCCAACTGCGTAATCAAGGACGAATCGCACCCTGGCCACTCCCTCTTCTCCCCATCGGGCAAAAGGTATAGAAGTATGAAAACGCACACCTCCAGATTCAGGGACAGTTTCTTCCCAGCGGGTATCAGGCAATTGAACCATCCTACCAACAACTAGAGAGCAATCCTGAGCTACTCTCTACCTCATTGGAGATCTTTGGACTAATTTAATCAGACTCTACTGGACTTTATCTTGCACTAAATGTTAGTCATGTTATTCTCTTTATTTGATTTGATTTGATTTGATTCAATTTATTGTCATTGCACTTTTCAGTGCAACGAAATGGTTTAGCCTGCAGTCATAACATAGAATAAATAACAAACACTCAACACAGTTTAAGTCCCAAAGTCATTGTCTCTTCCCTCCTTGCTCTCCCTCTGCGCTGAGGCAATCCAAGCCTCCGATGTTGTGACCCCGCCGGGTGATGGTAGGTAAGTCCCGCGGCTGAATCCGAGCTCCGCAAGCGGGCCGGTTCAAACTCCGCGGCCCAGGGCAGTCGAAGCTGCCGAAGCTGCCGCCCTCCAGTCCAGCGGACGCAGCTGTAGTTGCGGGAGCTCCGGAAAACAGAACTCGAGCTCCCGATGATGTCGTCCACTGGCCCGCGGCCGAGCCTCCGAGGCTCCAAAGTCGGGTCGGAAGTTGGGTCGCCCCGCAACCACAGCCCCGAAGTCGGCCAGCCTCGTTGGTAAGTCCTGGCTCTGACTCCGCAGCCTCGAGATCGGTCGCAGTTGGAGGCCGCCAGCTCCGCGATAGGCCTCAGCACAGACGGACACGGAGACGGGGGATACGGCAGGAAAGGTAGCATCCCCCCCGAAGGAAGAGTCAAAAAACATGTTACACCCACCCCCCCCCACACATACACAACTAAATAAACTGAAATAAACTGTAAAAACGGGACAAGAGAAAACAAACAACAGAAATGACAAACGGACTGCCGGCGAGCCGCAGCTGCAAGGCAGCGCCGTCACTTCCGGAAGTATCTGTACCATGTATCTGTACACTGTGGATGTCTCGACTGTGATCATGTATTGTCTTTCGGCTGACTGGTTAGCACGCAACAAAAGCTTTTTACTGTACCTCGGTACACATGACAATAAATTAAACTCAAACTCAACTATCCAACCTTTCCTGTTGTTAGTTGCTTACTCTAGGTATTAGTCTGATATTTGTTTCTGAATTGCTTCCATAGTATTAATTTAACACCACTTTGGGCTTTGTTTCAAATTAGAAAACAAGAATATAAGAAACTGAGAGCAAGAGTAGGCCACTTGGCTTCTCAAGCCTGTCCCACCTCCAAAATAATCACGGCTAATCCGTCCTGGCCTCATCTCCTTTTCTGCGTCTATTCCCCGTAGTCCTTAATTTAAAAAAACAAATCTACTTCCTCTTTAAATACCCTTTTAAAAATCATATGCCGGTACTCTCCACAACCATATGGGGTCGACAATTCCAGTGATTCACCACACATTACAAATAATTCCGACACTCTTTAGTTTGAAATGACTTGTCTCTTAATCTTGTAACACTGTCGTATCATTCAAGATAGAACTGGGACTTGAAAATGGTGCCAAAAACTGGAGACTGTATTCTGTCTCAGTGCACTACTGCTAATATACTGTAGTCTGTGATGCTTATCTAATATGTATCTAAGTGTTTATATATAGTGATACTTGTACTAAACTGTATACAAAAATGAATTTCACTGTGTCTCGGTACATGTGACAAATAAAGTACCATACCAGAACGGAGAACGTAAAACATAGCACAGCACAGGATCAGGCCCTTTGGCTTCACAGTGTCAATTTCCTATTTGTGGAAACATTTCGACATTGAAGCATCATTACCCCAAGGATCTCTTATTTCAATCAGATCAGCTTTCCTTTTTCTAAATTCCAAAGAATATAGATCTAATTTCTCTGCTGCCTGTGATATGGCAACTCTGTCATCACAGCAATTATCGAGGTAAATCTTTTTTTGGACTGCCTCAAATTCATGTTCAAAAGTCATAGGAGCAGAATTAGGCCATTCGGCCCATCAAGTCTACTCCACCATTCAATTATTGCTGATCTATCTTTATCTGTCAGCCCCATTCTCCTACCTTCTCTCCGTAACCCTTGACCCCCTTACTAATCAATAACTAAACTAAACTAACGAATTAAAGATACCCAATGACATGGCCTCCACAGTCATCTGTGGCAATGAATTCCATAGATTTACCACTAACATCTGACTAAAGAAATGCCTTCTCATCTCCTTTCTCCTTGTATTCTGAGGCTGTGTCCTCTGGTCCTATACTTTCCCACCAGGGGAAACATTCTCTCCATATCCACTCTATCCAGGCCTTTCACTTTTCAGTAAGTTTCAATGAGGTGCCTCCTCATCCTTCTAAACTCTGGCGAGTACAGGCAGAGTGCCATCAAATGCTTAGCATATATTAACCCAATCATCCCTGGCATATATTATGGGATAATTCTCGTAAACCTCTTCTCGACCCTTTCCAACACCAGCACATTCCTCCTCAGTTATGGGGCCCAAAACGGTTCACAATACCCAAAATACAGTCTAACCAGTGCCTTATAAAGCCTCAGAATTACCTCCCTGTTTGTATATTGTAGTCCTCTCTAAATAAATGCTATTATTGCATTTGCCTTCCTAACTACCGAATCAATTTGCAAATTAACCTTTTGAGAAACGTGCACCAGCACTCACAAGTCTCTTTACATCTCCGATTTCAGAATCCTCTCCCCACTTAGAAAATAGTCTACTCCTTTATTCTTTTTTAAAATGTTTTTCGTACTTTTATTCTTTTTTTTAATAATAATATTTTTATTAAAAGCATGTACATATCATAATCAAAACACATTTAGAATATCAATTACATATTGTTAATAGATGGGATTCCAGCTATCAGAGTAATAGGGATCCTCATTTATCAATTATATATTAACACAGCTTCTATTTGTTTATTTTTTTAAATATAGATAGTGAGAAAGAAGAGAAAAAAACTTGATAAAAAAATAATAGAATAAATGACCAATAATACAACTTTGGAGATAACCATATAACAATTACAGCACGGAAACAGGCCATCTCGGCCCTACAAGTCCGTGCCAAACAATTATTTTCCCTTAGTCCCACCTGCCTGCACTCATACCATAACCCTCCATTCCCTTCTCATCCATATGCCTATCCAATTTATTTTTAAATGATACCATCGAACTTGCCTCCACCACTTCCACTGGAAGCTCATTCCACACCGCTACCACTCTGAGTAAAGAAGTTCCCCCTCATGTTACCCCTAAACTTCTGTCCCTTAATTCTGAAGTCATGTCCTCTTGTTTGAATCTTCCCTATTCTCAAAGGGAAAAGCTTGTCCACATCAACTGTCTATCCCTCTCATCATTTTAAAGACCTCTATCAAGTCCCCCCTTAACCTTCTGCGCTCCAGAGAATAAAGACCTAACTTATTCAACCTTTCTCTGTAACTTAGTTGTTGAAACCCAGGCAACATTCTAGTAAATCTCCTCTGTACTCTCTCTATTTTGTTGACATCCTTCCTATAATTAGGCGACCAAAATTGTACACCATACTTTCAGCCCATTCTTCCAAATGGCCTAAATCACTCTGTAGACTTTGGAAATCCTCTTCATTATCCACAACACCCCCTATCTTGGTATCATCTGCATACTTACTAGTCCAATTTACCACACCTTCGTCCTGATCATTGATGTACATGACAAACAACAGTGGACCCAACACAGATCCCTGAGGCACCCCACTAGTCACCGGCCTCCAACCTGTCAAACTGCCATCCACCATTACCCTCTGGCGTCTCCCATTCAGCCACTGTTGAATCCATCTTGCTACTCCTGCATTTATACCCAACAGTTGAACCTTCTTAACCAACCTTCCATGAGGAACCTTGTCAAAGGCCTTACTAAAGTCCATATAGACAACATCCACTGCTTTACCCTCGTCAATTTCCCTAGTAACCTCTTCAAAAAATTCAAGAAGATTAGTCAAACATGACCTTCCAGGCACAAATCCATGTTGACTGTTCCTAATCAGACCCTGTTTATCCAGATGCTTATATATATTATCTTATAGGTCCGTAGATTATAAAACATAACTATTCATCTAATCCTGGGTTCAAGCTTCAGTCAGACTTCCGTGCCAGACCAATTTACCCTTTCAAAAAGTCAATAAATGGAGACCATATTCTAGCAAATAATTCTTGTTTGTCAATTAAGACAAGTCTAGTTCTTTCCAAATGTAAGGTCTCCGACATCTCCATAATCCACATTTTAATTGTGGGGGTTGTTGGTTTTTTCCAAAATTTTAATATTATTTTTTTCCCAGTTATTATACTATTCACACAGAGAGTGGTGAATCTCTGGAATTCTCTGCCGCAGAAGGTAGTTGAGGCCAGTTCATTGGCTATATTTAAGAGGGAGTTAGATGTGGCCCTTGTGGCTAAAGGGATCAGGGGGTATGGAGAGAAGGCAGGTACAGGATACTGAGTTGGATGATCAGCCATGATCATATTGAATGGCGGTGCAGGCTCGAAGGGCCGAATGGCCTACTCCTGCACCTATTTTCTATGTTTCTATAATCAAGGAGGTTTCTTTGGCTTGTTGTAAGTTTTAGGCTTTGTTCTGATATTCCTAATATTATTAGTTTTGAGTCGGGATCCAATTGGGTGTTAACAACTTCAGAGATTATTCTAAAAATATGCGTCCAGAAATTTTTGATTTTTATACGATTTACAAAAGTATGAGTTAAATTAGCCTCTGAGTATTGACATTTATCACAGATAGGAGAGATATGTGGGAAAATTCTATTTAATTTTGTTTTAGAGTAATGCAGTCTATGTAATACTTTAAATTGTATTAAAGAATGTCTGGCATTTAACGAGCATTGATGTATATGTTGTAGACTTTGGTCCCAAATATCTTTCATTATAGGTTGGTCTAATTCATTTTCCCATGCTTGTCTATATCATTCTGTCGACGGGTCCTCACTATCTAAAAGGGTGTTATAAATATGAGATATTAACGTATCTGTATTAGGATGTTTATTCAAACATTCATCAAAAGTTTCTGGCTCTCTAGTTCTATAATCTTGTGTATGTGATTTAACATAATCTCTAAGTTGTAGATATCTGAAAAAGTTATTTGAGTGTAGTCCATAATTCTGTTGTAACTCCTGAAATGAAAGAAAAATGCCTTTCCTATAAAGATGTCCCACCTTTTTAATTCCATAATTTTTCCATCGTGTAAAACCTTTATCCAACACAGAAGGTTTAAATGAAGGATTGTTTACAATGGGAAGAAAGAGTGATACATTATCCAATTTTAAAGTCTTTTTTAATTGTTTCAAAATTCGTATACCACTATATATTATAGGGTTTTCACTATAGGTTTTTTTGTTCAGTTTTATGCGAGCTAACAGAATCGAGCCAATTTCAAAAGGCAAGCAGTCTTCCTTTTCCATCTTTAACCAGTCTGGTTGCTGATTCATATCTTCCAACCAGAAGTACATATTTTTAATATTAACTGCCCAGAAGTAAAATAAAAAATTTGGTAAAGTTAATCCTCCATTCATCTTGGATTTACATAAATGTTTTTTACTTATTCTATGATTCTTATAATCCCAAATAAAACTTGTGACAATGGAATCAACTTCAAACATTTTTTTTTAATGGAAGATATATCCGGGTTGATTGAAAGAGGTACAATAATCGCGGGAGAAAGATCATTTTTATAGCATTAATTCTACCAAACATTGAGATAGGGTAGATAGGGAATGTTTTCCAGTACTGAATATTCTTTTGTAGTTTATTCAGTAAAGGTGGGAAATGTAATTTAAATAAAGAAGTATATTTCTTAGTCACATAAATTCCTAGATATTTATATTTTTCATTGACTATTTTAACGGGGGATTGTTGCAGTGTATGTAAGTTGAGTTCCGTTATTGGCATAATTTCACTTTTGTTCCAATTAATTATGTATCCCGAAAATGAGCCAAATTGAGTTATAAGATTCAACAGGTTTGGGATGCTAGTTTCTGGGTTTGTGATGTATATTAATACATCATCTGCATATACATTTTTTAAATTAATTGTATCTTTAGTATTTTACCCATATTTTTCTGGGTGGGCTCTAACATTTTCTGCTAATGGTTCAATATCAAGGCATTTGCCTTCCTAACCACCGAATCAATTTGCAAATTAACCTTTTGAGAATCGTGCACCAGCACTCACAAGTCTCTTTACACCTCCGATTTCAGAATCCTCTCCCCACTTAGAAAATAGCCTACTCTTTATTCTAACTACCAAAGTACATGACCGACCACACACTTTGCTATGCTGTATCCCATCTATCAATTATTTGCCCAATCTCCCAACCTGTCCAAATCTTTTACTGAATCCCTGCTTCCTCGTCACTACCTGCCCCTCCACCTATCTTCATATCATCCACAAACTTGGCCACAAAGCCATTAATCCTCTCATCCAAACCATTGCTATACAACATGAAGAGTAGTGGCCCCAACACCAACTAGTTACTTGCAGCCAACCATAAAAAGCCTCCCTTTATTCCCTCTCGTTGTCTTCTGTGATTCAGCCAACCTTCTATCCATTCTGGTATCTTCCCTCTAATACTACGGGCTCTCATCTTCCTTAGTTCATATGGGGCACTTTATCAAAGGGCATCTGAAAATCCAGGTGAACAACATCCACTGATGCTCCTTTGTCTATCCTGCTATTTACTCCACCTAAAGAATTCCAACAGATTTCTCAGGCAAGATCTTCCCTTCACAAAACTCTGCTGACTTTGACCTATTTCATCACGTGTTTATAAGTACTTGGAAACCACATCCTTTACAACGGAACTCTAAAATCTTACCAACAACTGAAGTTAGGCTAACTGGTCAGATGTTATCTATACACGTCGCACATACCTAACCCAAACCATATATGGTTATATGGTTATATGGTTATGGGGATAAGGCAGGAGAATGGGGTTAGGAATAGGAGGGAGAGATAGAACATCTATGATTTAATGGCGGAGTAGACTTAATGGGTGAATGGTCTAATTCTACTCCTATTCCTTATGACCTATAGTTTACCCTCTTTTGGTTTACTCCCTTCTTGAACAGCCGAGAAACATTTGCAATTTTCCAGTCTTCTGGGGCCATTCCTGACTCTAGTGTTTCTAGCAAGTTCACCACAAATGCCTCCACAATTTCTCTAGTCCCGCTAGTCCAGATAACTTATCCACCTTCGGACCTTTCAACTTCCCGAGCACCTTTTCCTGAGCAGTAGCAACTCCTTTAACCTCTGCACTCCGACTCTCTGAAATTTCAGGTTGTTGCTGGTGTACTTCCACTGTGAAAACTGACACAAAAAATACTCAATTCATTTGCCATGTCTTTATTCCCTATTACTACTTCTCCAACATAATTTCCCAGCGGTCTGATGTCCACTCTCCCCTCTCTCTAGTTAAGACTCGTTAGTTAAGAGGACAAACAGGAGATTCAATGGCAGCAACCAAGGTCTCCAGGATTGGGTGGAGTTTGTCAAATGTATTCAGGAATGTGCCCTTAGGCAATACGTAGAGGGATGACAACATTTGATTTAATCTGAAGAAATTAGGAAGGGTAGGTAAATGGGGAATCCGTGGGCAAGCCTTTTGGGACCAGCGATCCTATTAACTTTAAAATAGTTATGGATAACGACAAGTTAACATTTTGAATTGGGGCATGGCCAACTTTGATGGGATGATTGGAGTAGGATGTGTAAGTTGATTGGAGTACGATGTGTAGGATGCTTTTAAAAGTGTGATTCACGAGCATTCTGGCCATGCATGTTCCTGTTAGAGTGAAGAGCTTCTTCTTCTTTCGTATCCTTCTTCCATGTGGCAAATGTTGACATCGCTGTCATTGTCTGTCCTGAAAAGGACGCAAGTTTCCGGCGACAATCAGTGGGAGCCATCACTTGTTGTAATAGATGATGGTGATGGCAGAATTCGATCAGGATCAGACGTGGACGCTTCTGCTATGGGGCCAGAGTGAAGAGCAAAGCAGCTTGGATAATGATCGAAATTAGGCAATGGTCAGTACAAAGAAGGATACATGCGACGTGTATAGATAGCTGGATAGTTTCAGGAACTGACGAGCATACTCAAGAAGGAAAATAGGAAGGGGAAAAGGGGGCAGGAGATAGCTGTGGCAGATAATATAAAGGAAAATGCAAAGAGATTTTATATTTACATTAAGGGAAAGAGGTAACTAGAGACAGTAAGTGGCCTCTCAGAAACCAAAGTGGTCATGACTTTGTGGAGCTGCAGGAGATGGGCAAGGTCCTCCATGAGTATTTCTCCTCTCTTATTATTGTGGAGAAATACATGAACTTGGGACAGTTTATCGAAGTGTCTTGAGGACATTCTGTATTACGGTCAAGAAGGTGCTAAGGCGTATAAAGGTAGATACATTTCTCGGGCCTGATCACATATATCTGAGGCCACTGTGAGAAGCTGGAGAAGAAATTGCAGGAGCCCTTTGTGAGTTATATGTATGATCATTAGACATGTGTGAGGTGGAGGGTGGCTAATGTTGTGCCTCTATTTAAGAAGGGCAGCAAGGAAAAGCCTGGGAACTATAGACCAGTGCGCCTTACATCTGTGGATAGGCAAGTTACTGGGAAATATCCTTACACATAGATATATGTGCATTTGGACAGGCAGGGCCTGATTAAGGAAAAGCAGCATAGTTTTGTACCTGGGAGATCGTGAATAACGAATCTGGTTGAGTTTTTGATCAAGTAAACAAAAAGTTGAAGGGTTCGACATTACCTATATTAGCAAGACATTTGATTAGGTCCTGCATTATAGGCTGCTCTGGAAAGTTAGATCGCATGGGATCTAGGGAAAGCTGGCTGACTGGATAGAAAATTGGCTTAATGGAAGGAAGCAGAGGGTGATGGTGAAAGGTTGTGTTTCCAACTGGAGGCCTGAGACCAGTGATGTGCCTCAGTGTTGGGCCCACTGCTGTTTGTGCTTTGTATCATCGATTTGGGTGAAAAAGTACAAGGCATGATTAGTGAGTTTGTAGATGAGACTAAACTGGGTGGTATCAGAGTTGGTGAAGATTAATATCAAAAATAACACCAGGATCTTGATCAGCTGGGCAAGAGGGCTGAGGAATTGCTAATGGGGTTTAATCCAGAAACAAAATGCGAAAGACATTTGGACAGGTACATGCATAGGAAAGGTTTACAGGGATATGGGCAAAAGTTGGGCAGGTGGGACTAGCATAGATGGGTCACCATGGTCAGCATGGGCAAGGAGGGTTGATGGGCCTGTTTCCATATTGTATAACTCTGGCCTTTTCCCAGCCTGGCATAAGCTTACTAATGATTACTCCTTATCATGTTGGAAAAGTAAGAATGAATGGAAGGATAAGGATAAGTACTGGGAGGATAGAGCACATGCCAAACGTGACAACCGCTGTAGCTGACAGCTATTCAAAACGGACTATTTTGAATCAGTCTTTTATTCTAGACTACTTCCAAAGAAATAAAACTAATTCTGCAAGAAATGGCATATAATATTACTTTCAATAACTATTTCTTATTGAAATTCTGTGATATGTTTATGTGATATTTGAAATTCTAAAATTGGGACAACAGATACTTAAACATTTGATCATGTAATCAGTGAGGAGTTTTGTTTAGTTCCATTTAGTTTATTATTGTCATGTGTACTAAGGTACAGTGCTATCCAGACAAAGACTATACATGATGATAATCAAGCTGTCTACAGTGCACCGATAAATGGTACAACATTGAGTGCGAGATAACGTCCGATTAAGTCGGATTAAAGATAGTCTAAGGTCTCCAATGAGGTAGATGGGGGGTCAGGTCCGCACTCTAGTTGATGAGAGGACCGTTCAGTTTCCTGATAACACCTGGGAAGAAACTGTCTCTGAATTTGGAGGTGTGCATTTTCAAACATCTGTACCTCTTGCCTGATGGGGGAGGGGAGAAGAGGGAGTGTCCATGGTGAGGCTGTTCATTGAACTGGTGTGAGACTGAGCAGAGAAGGTCGATATTAGAAAGGTATGGAGAGTGAGCAGCTGACTACCTCCTTAAGCAGATCATGGATGGATCTTGCCAGTGAAATCCGGACCCAAACAATGAATAGGCCAGGCAGAATGTGAGGAGAGGTCTGACTCATAATTAGAATGAGATATAATTATTTTGAGAGGGGATCTTATATAAACATATACATAGAAACATAGAAAATAGATGCAGGAGTAGGCCATTCGGCCCTTCGAGCCTGCACCGCCATTCAATATGATCATGGCTGATCATCCAACTCAGTATCCTATACCTGCCTTCTCTCCATACCCCCTGATCCCTTTAGCCACAAGGGCCACATCTAACTCCCTCTTAAATATAGCCAATGAACTGGCCACAACTACTTAATGTGGCAGAGAATTCCAGAGATTCACCACTATCTGTGTGGAAAAAAAAATTCTCATCTCGGTCCTAAAAGACTTCCTCCTTATCCTTAAACTGTGACCCCTTGTTCTGGACTTCCCCAACATCAGGAACAATCTTCTTGCATCTAGCCTGTCCAACCCCTTAAGAATTTTGTAAGATCCCCCCTCAATCTTCTAAATTCTAGCGAGTACAAGCCGAGTCTATCCAGTCTTTCTGCATATGAAAGTTCTGCCATCCCAGGAATCAGTCTGGTGAACCTTCTCAGTACTCCCTCTATGGCAAGAATGTCTTTCCTCAGATTAGGAGACCAAAACTGTACGCAATACTCCAGGTGTGGTCTCACCAAGGCCCTGTACAACTGCAGTAGAACTTCCCTGCTCCCATACTCAAATCCTTTTGCTATGAATGCTAACATACCATTCGCTTTCTTCACTGCCTGCTGCACCTGCATGCCTACTTTCAATGACTGGTGTACCATGACACCCAGGTCTCGTTGCATCTCCCCTTTTCCTAATCGGCCACCATTCAGATAAAAGTCTACTTTCCTGTTCTTGCCACCAAAGTGGATAACCTCACATTTATCCACATTATACTGCATCTGCCATGCATTTGCCCACTCACCCAACCTATCCATGTCACCTTGCAGCCTCCTAGCATCCTCCTCACAGCTAACACTGCCCCTCAGCTTCGTGTCATCTGCAAACTTGAGAATGTTGCATTCAATTCCCTCGTCCAAATCATTAATATATATTGTAAATAGCTTAAAGGATTGGACTGGCTGGATGCTGGAAAAATGTTCCCCATGTTCGGGGTCTCCAGAACCAGGGGTCACAGCTTAAGAATAAGGGGTAGGCCATTAGGACTGAGATGAGGAAAAACTTTTTCACCCAGAGAATTGTGAGTGTGGAATTCTCTGCCACAGAGGGCAGTGGGTGCCAAATCACTGGATGTTTTCAAGAGAGAATTAGATTTAGCTTTTGGAGCTAATGGAATCAAGGGATATGAGGATAAAGAACAGGGTACTGATTTTAGATGATCAGCCATGATCATATTGAATGGCGGACCAGTGACCACAGTTCGAATAGGTTTAAGATAGTTATGGATAGGGACGGAGAGGGTCCACATGTTAAAATGCTCAACTGGGGTAAGGCCAACTTTGAGAGTATGAGAGAAGGTCTCGCTCAAGTTGACTGGAGCAGGTTATTTGAGGGGAAAGGATCATCGGCCAAGTGGGATGTTTTTTAAAAGTATGCTGATGAAAGCTCAGGATGTGTACGTCCCCGTTAGAGTGAAGGGCAAAGCAGGCAAACGTAAGGAAGCTTGGCTGACGAGGGAAATTGATGCATTGGTCAAAAACAAGAAGGATGCATGGGACAGGTATAGGCAGCTGGGATCAAGTGCATCCCTGGAGGAGTTTCAGGAACTAAGGAGTAAACTGAAAAAGGAAATCAGATGGGCAAAAAGGGGGCTGGAGAGAGCTCTGGCGGGTAGCATTAAGGACAATCCCAGAAGATGTTTTAAATACATAAGGATGAAAAGGGTAATTAGAGAGAGAATGGGACCTCTCAGGAATCAAAGCCGTCACCTCCGTGTGGAGCCACAGGAGACAGGCAAGGTCTTCAATGAGTATTTCCCCTCTGAGAAGAATGGCAGTTGGACAGAAGTACATGGGGCAGTCAATGGAAGTGTTTGGAGAGTAGTCAGTGTTACCGAAGGTGCTGTCGTGTATGAAGGTAGTCAAATCTCCAGGACTTTGTGGGAAACTAGAGAGGAAAATGGGGGAGCCCTGGTTGAAATTTACGAGTCGTCCTTAAATACAGGATAGGTGGCGGAAGACTGGAGGGTGGCAAATGTTGTGCCTCTTTTCAAGAAGGGCATGTATGGAATTGCTGGGAACTATAGGCCAGAGAGCTTAGCATCTGTAGTTGGAAAGTTACTAGAGAGTATTCGGAGGGATAGGTTATACAGGAATTTGGATGGGCAAGGGCTGATTGGGGATAGTTTTGTACGTGGGAGATTGTGTCTCACAAATCTGATTGCTTTTTTTGAAGACGTGACCAAAAAGGTTGATGAGGGCAGAGCTGTAGATGTTGTGTACATGGACTTCAGTAAGGTGTTCACCAAGATTCCACATGGTAGGTTGCTCTGGAAGGTTAGATCGCATGGGATCCAAGGAGAGATAGCTGAATGGATAGAAAATTGGTTCCATGGAAGGAAGCAGAGGGTGATGGTGGAAGGTTGCTACTCGGACTGGAGGCCTGTGACTAGTGGTGTGCCTCAGTGTTTGGTGCTGGGCTCATTACTGTTTGTCATCTACATCAATGATTTGGATGAGAACATACAGGGCAAGATTAGCAAGTATGCTGACGATACAAAAGTGAGTGGTTTTGCAGATAGTGAAGATGGTTGTGAACGATTACAGCAGGATCTGGATCAATTGGCCAGGTGGGCGGAGGAATGGTTGATGGAATTTAATACAGAGAAGTGTGAGGTGTTGCATTTTGGGATGTCTAACAAGGGCAGGACCTACACAGTGAATGGTAGGCCTCTGGGTAGTGTTGTAGAGCAGAGGGATGTAGGAGTACAGGTGCATGGATCCTTGAAGGTCGAGTCGCAGGTTTTGGCACTTTAGGCACATTGGCCTTCATCTGTCAGAGTATTGAGTATAGAAGTTGGGAGGTCATCTTGCAGTTGTATAAAATGTTGGTGAGACAGTATTTTGAATACTATGTTCAATTCTGGCCACCGTGTTATAGGAAAGATATTGTCAAGCTTGAAAGCGTTCAGAAAAGATTTACGAGGATGTTGCCAGGACTGGATGGTGTGAGCTATAGGGAGAGGTTGAGTAGGCTGGGTCTCTATTCCATGGAGTGCAGGAGGATGAGGGATGAGGGGTGACACTTCACCCACCTTTGCCTGTGTGTGAATGTGTGTGAGTGATTGGTGGTGGTCGGAGGGGCCGTAGGCGCAGATTGGCAGCCACGCTTCCGTCAGTCTGCCCCAGGGCAGCTGTGGCTACAGAAGTAGCTTACCACCACCGAGTGTGACTGAGGAGTGAATGAATAATGCGATGTAAAGCGCCTTGAGTATTAGAAAGGCGCTATATAAATCCCATCCATTATTATTATTATTATCTTATAGAGGTGTACAAAATCATGGGATGAATAGATCGGGTAGATGCAGAGTCTCTAGCCCAGTGTAGGGGAATCGAGGACCAGAGGACATAGGTTCAGGGTGAAGGGGAAAAGATTTAATAGAAATCTGGGGTAACTTTTTCACACAAAGGGTGGTGGGTGTATGGAACAAGCTGCCGGATGAGGTAGTTGAGGCTGGGACTCTCCCATCATTTAACAAACAGGTACATGGATAGGACAGGTTTGGAGGAATATGGACCAAGCGCAGGCAAGTGGGACTAGTGTTGCTGGGACATTATTGGCCGGTGTGGGAAAGTTGGGCCGAAGGGCTTGCTTCCACACTGTATCACTCTCTCTATGACTCTAAGTGCTGTAAGACAGCAACTCTACCGCTGCACCATTTTTCCAACTGTAAGTTTGCAAATGACATCACTGTGGTGGGCCGAATCATGAACAATAATGAGACGGAGTACAGGAAAGTGATAGAGAACTTAATGACATGGTGTCAGAACAATAGCCTCTTCCTTGATGTCAGCAAGACGAATGAGCTAGTCATTGGCTTTAGGTGGAGTGCATGCTCCCTTCGGAGTTAATGGTGCAGAAGTGGAAATACCTGAGAGATTCAAGTTCCTTGGTTTTAATATTACCAATGATTTGGCGTGGACCAACCACATTAATGCGTCAGTCAAGAGGCACACCAACACCTCTATTTCACCCATTCCTCCTCTCCAGAGATGCTGGCTGTCCTGCTGAGCAACTCCAGCATTTTCTATCTATCCACTTCCTTGAATACAGACTCTTCCACCAGCTCTACTGATGCGCTGCAGCGTTGAGAATTATATTCTGCACCTTCCCCTTTGCTCCAACTCCAACTCCAGTTGGACTTGATTGTATTTATGTATGATGTATCTGATCTGTTTGGATAGCATGCAAAACAAAACGTTTCACCATACCTCAGCACATGTGTCAATAATACAACTAAATATAATCGTAAATAAACCTAATCGTAAATCAGCCTTAATGTAGACCTAAATAAGCCTAAATGTAAACCTGAAGCAAAATGATCAGCACCAAATAAGTGGAGCAGATCTTTCTATCCAGGTTTGTAAGCTCTCATACGCAGTAGACGTAATTGGATAAAGTTATTATGTTACACTTTGAAACATATCTTTTGTTCAGTTATTTTCCATCAGCTTTTAAACATTTTGTGTACAGTAACATTTGTTTTGATGTGATCACATAACACGCCACATTTCCTGCAGGGTTTATACATAACAACATGTTATATGCAGACCAGATCAATTTTTTTTTGTGTGCATTGTATTTAAACCTTGCTTGGCATTCAGTACTTTTCCACTGGGTGTTTGAAATATATATATATATTTATACATTTATAAATTTCCATGTAATGTATCCAGTTCTGAGTCTCACATTCTGTATTTTTCCATAAGGTTTATATATATATTTATATTATACACTCACACATTTGTGTACCAGTACTTTTCCACTGTCTCACAAGACTGTACTTTCCCATTCTGACGTCGGCAGCTTCAGCCCCTGTTGCCGCTTGCTTTAACCCCTCCTCTCTTTTTCCTCCTCCACTCCCCATGCTGTGCTTCCATATTACTCCTCCTACCTCCTCCTCTCTATCTCTCCCCCCTTTTGTAGTCGACCAAGTGAAATAGCCAGGAAGGAGACCCAAGGCAGCAGCATCACTGACTGGGACGCACAAGTCAGGACATCGGGATGATGATGGAACAGCAAGCAAACAGCAGTCCCACTGCGGGTAGGTCCATGTGCTATGCATGCTTACAGAGTCAAGAGTGTTTAATTGTCATAACATTGCTGCAGTATTTATTACCTGTTACAGGTGTTAGTGCAACGTTACGCACTTCCAACCGGTAGACGCGCTCTATATAGATGTGTGTGTATTTCCAAGACAAAACACTGGAGAGGTTTGCAAAAACCCCGTGACTGAGCACAAGAACAAAACTGTGCGGATGTCGGAAGTCTAAAGTAAAAACCGACGATGCTGGAATTAGGCTGCCGGGCATTTTCTCATTTTATTGATCCTTTCACTTCAGGGAGAGGCCGGCTTTCAGGAATCAGAAGGAACATCGTTGTAGATTCCAGCATCAGCGGTTGCTGGCTTCTCCGTGGTTGTATTTAATCAACTGTTTTTAGAAAGTATTGGGTTCTAACTCCACAAAGAGTGTCGGGGTAGGCGGCCCATTAGGGTGCTGGGGACGGGCAGGCGAGGCGAGTAGAGAGGTTCTCCCCCTTTCCTCACCTACATCAGTCCCCGATTTACATCGGCACAGCAAGAGAGAGAGAGTGAGAGGCCATTCGGGCCGGCGTGCTAGTGCACGTCCTTTGGGCCCTTTGATTGGTTCCCCTCCTCCTCCTCCTCGGGCCCATTGGCAGGCACACTGCAGTCCTCTCACGTTACATCAGCCGCAAGGCGATGCTGGTTACATATTCTTCAGCTGGTGCTGGGGGGGATTTCCAGACACAACATCTGAACCTGACAGGCCTTGAGAAACCCGTCATCCCGGGCGGCAGGTCTCCAACCTCACCTCCTCCTCCTCCTCTCACCACCCCTCCCCTCCTCTCCCCTCTCTCCACCCTTCCCCTCTCCCCTCCCTTCCTCTCTCCCCTCCCTTCCTCTCCCCACCCTTCCTCTCCTACTCTCCCCACCCTTCCTCTCTCCTCTCCCCTCTCCTAACCCCTCCCCCCTCCCCACCCTCCCTCTCTCCCCGCCCTTCCTCTCTCCCCACCCCTCCTCTCCCCACCCTTCCTCTCTCCCCTCTCCCCACCCTTCCTCTCTCCCCACCCTTCCTCTCTCCCCACCCTTCCTCTCTCCCCATCCCACCTCTCCCCTCTCCCCACCCTTCCTCTCTCCCCTCTCCCCACCCTTCCTCTCTACCCTCTCCCCACCCCTCCTCCCCCCTCTCCCCACCCTTCCTCTCTCCCATCCCCTCCTATCCCATCCCCACCCTTCCTCGCCCCTCTCCTCCTCTCCCATACCCTCCTGTCCCTCACCCCTCCTCTTCTCTCACCTCTGTCTCTCCTCCCCTCCCCACCTCTACTCTCCCCCCCGGCCCCTCCACCTCTCTCCCTTCCTCCTATCCTCTGCTCCACCAGCTGCTGGCGAGCGTCCACATTGGACACAAACCCACTCCTATATTCAAACAGCCAGAGCGAGTTGATGTTGCCGTAGAAACCAAAACACTGCTGATGCAACTTACGGATCAACATTATTTAGTCATTGCCACTTTACTGTAATCGGGATCATCGGCTTTTCCAGCTTACATATCATTAAACCTTTCAAAGGATGCGCTTTTCTAATTTGTTAAAAATATATATTTAGGGAATCGAGAAAAGTTATGTAGATCATTGTTTTTACCTCATGGATGCATCTTACTTATCGTCTATTTTTTTCATTCTCCAAATTTCGCAGAAGGGGGCGGTTCATTGCCGCCAATCCCCGCCCCTACTGAAAATGTCAATTTGGCTTAGCGAAGCTTACAAGGTCTGTAGAATGATGCTGCGGTGATTTGTGGGGCAGGGTCACACTGAGCTAACGTACTTAGAACAGGGGAATAGATAAGTACATTTGAAATACTTATTTTTCAATGGTTCAATGGTACTTTATTGTCAAATATACTGAGGTACAGTGAGATTCTCTTCCCCCCCCCCCCTCCCCATACAGTTAACATATAAACATAGAAAATAGGTACAGGAGTAGGCTATTCAGCCCTTCGAGCCAGCACCGCCATTCAATATGATCATGGGTGATAATCCAAAATCAGTACCCCGCTCCTGCTTTGTCCCCATATCCCTTGATTCCCTTAACCCTAAGAGCTATATCTAACTCTCTCTTGAATACATCCAGTGAAATGGCCTCCACTGCCCTCTGTTCAGCAAAAGTTTTGTGTAAGAAGTAACTGCAGATGCCAGTTTACATCAAAGATAGACACAAAAAAGCTGGAGTAACTCAGCGGGTCAGCAGCATCTCTGGAGAAAAGGAATGTGAAGTTTTGTCGAGACCTTTCATCAGAGGTGTGATAAAGGACCTTGACCGCAGTACCCCGTTCCTATTTTCCCCATATCCCTTGATTCCATTCGCCCTAAGAGCTAAATCTTATTTAATAGCTGTTTGTATTTTAATAATAGTTCCTATTTTTTCAAACCTTTTCCCTCACCTGAACTTTTAAATAGTTTGTTTCTGATCTTGGAATGCTTAACTTTACATTTTACAAGGCAACACAATTTTGTTCAAACCGCAATGTCTGAATGACAATAAAGGCTACTTTACTTTACTTTACATTGGTTGAGTGGACTAATCAACCAAGTAATATTTCCATCTCAGTGTCTCCCTCTCCCTTGACACTCAGTCTGAAGAAGGGTCTTGACCCAAAACGTCACCAATTCCCTCTATCCAGAGTTGCTGCCTGTCCTGCGGAGTTACTGTGCTCCAGCCTTTTGTGTCTATCTTTGGTGTAAACTAGCATATGCAGTTACTTCCTACACATAATATTTACTCATAATTACAGAATAAATTACTTGGACATTCCTAGCAACACGTGCTGGTCTCTGATTCCCCTAAAACCGCTGAATAAATATAATTTTCAGCATTTTATTTCATATTGAATATTATCAATGTATTTTCCCTGACCAGCAATCTTGGTATTGACATACAGTGCCCAAAGAACAGGAGTGCATATTGGAGAAACTCCAATCAAGTTCTGGTACACATCTGATTGTGCTATTCAAGAAGTGCACCAGGGAGGTTGTGTGTGTTTAATCCAATTCCTATTATCAAATTTTTTTTGGTTATCAGTTTATTATATCTAAACTCTTGTGTTGGATGCAACTTTTCAAATGACAATGTAATTTTCGAGTGTGAATCCGCATGGTAAAGATGATGTGTAAAGAATGTTGCCGGGACTAGAGGGTGTGAGCGATAGGGAGAGGTTGAGTAGGCTGGGTCTCTATTCCATGGAGCGCAGGACGATGAGGGGTGATCTTATAGAGGTGTATAAAATCATGAGAGGAATAGATCGGGTAGATGCAGAGTCTCTTGCCCAGAGAAGGGGAATCGAGGACCATTGGGCATAGGTTTAAGGTGAAGGGGAAAACATTTAATGGGAATCTGAGGGGTAACTTTTTCACGCAAAAGGTGGTGGGTGTATGTAACAAGCTGCCAAAGGAGGTAGTTGAGGCTGGGGCTATCCCAAAGTTTAAGAAACATTGAGACAGGTACATGGATAGGACAGGTTTGGAGGGATAAGGACCAAGCGCAGGCAGGTGGGACTAGGGTAGCTTGGATATGTTGGCCGGCGTGGGCAAGTTGGGCCGAAGGGCCTGTTTCCACACTGTGTCACTCTATAGCTCTAATGCTCTGTGTTCTTTAATCTTACAAGGTATCAGTGACAGTAAATAGACATAAAAAGCTGGAGTAACTCAGCGGGACAGGCAGCATCTCTGGAGAGAAGGAATGGGTGATGTTTTGGGTGGAGACTCTTCTTCAGACTGGTTAGGGATAAGGGAAATGAGAGATATGGACGGTGATGTAGAGAGATAGAACAATGAATAAAAGATATGCAAAAAAGTAACTATGATAAAGGAAACAGGCCATTGTAGCTGTTTGTTGGGTGAAAATGAGATGCTAGTGGGACGGAAGGGGGAGGGATAGAGAGAGTGGGAATGCCGAGGCTGCCTGAAATGTGAGAGATCAATATTCATAACTGGGCTGTAAGCTAGACACACAAGCTGGAGTAACTCAGCGGGACAGGCAGCATCTCTGGAGAGAAGGAATGGGTGACGATTCAGGCCAAGACCCTTCTTCACTGGGCTGTAAGCTGCCCAAGCAAAATATGAGATGCTGTTCCTCCAATTTGCATTTACCCTCACTCTGACAATGGAGGAGACCAAGGCCAGAAAGGTGTGTGTGGGAATAGGAAGGAGAATTAAAATGTTTATCAACGGTAGATCATGTATATTCAGGCGGGCCGAGCGAAGGTGTTCAGCGAAACGATGATAGACGGTAAAGAATTATAATGGGATCTTGATCAGCTAGGCAAGTAGGCCAAGGAATGACTAATGGTTTAATTTGAATAAGTGTAACATGATACCAGGAGCTTCGCAGGGCATCAAACAACAAAGATCCTATAGCAGATCTTTGATTCACAGTTAACAGTAGCGGTGTGGGGCGAGCACAGTTGGCGAGCACAAGGTTCTATGAGCACAAGTACAGAGTTCCATCACAGTAGTGGTGTCACAAGCAGATAGGCTGGTGGTGAACGTTTTTGCAAATTAGCCGTCAGGGCTGGATTTACCTATAAACTAGACAAGTTTAAGTTTAGGGCCTCGAGGTCTAGGGGGGCCTCCGGCCAAGGCAGGACACCTACCGTTCAACTCTGCCCCCCCCCCTCTCTATCTCTCCCCGCTATCCGTGTCCGGGCCGCCTTGCACATGCGCATTGCTGCCGCCTGCACGTCCTCCCCCCTGCACATGCGCATTGCTGCGGCCTGCACGTCCTCCCCCCTGCACATGCGCACAACCACGGCCAGCACATCAACGGCCGCCCTGCGCATGCGCACTGCAACGGCAACTCGTCGGCGCTGGGCACTTTCTCCCTCGCTTTGAATTGTGGGAGATTTGGCCACCATTGCTGTCCAGTCGCTGCCTCGCCTCCGCGCTGAAAACCAACGAGGAGGGGGTCTCACAAGTGGAACAGCTTAGAGCCTCTCTTCATTTAAATCCGGCCCTGCTAGCCTTCATCAGTCAGAGAATTAAAGTATAAAAGTTTTTGTGTTCAGATTTGGAAAAAAAAAATGCCATTTAACTGGAAAGGGTGAAATTGAGAAGATTTATAAGGATATTACCAGGATATGAGATCCTGAGCTTTTGGGTGAAATTGGGCAGTCTAGGACTATATTACTTGAAGCGCAGGAGATTGAGGGGTGGTCTTATAGAGGTGTATAAAATCATGAGGGGATAGGGTGAATGCACAGTCTTTTTTCCCAGGATTGGGGAAACACAATGAGATGGGAAAGATTTAATAGGAATAATACACAAGGTGCAGGATCAGTTCATTCCAAAGAGGAAGAAAGATTCTAAGAGGAGTAAGAGGCGACCGTGGCTGACAAGGGAAGTTAAGGACAATATAAAAATAAAAGAGAAGTATAACATAGCAAAGATGAGCGGGAAGTCAGAGGATTGGGTAACTTTTAATGAGCAACAGAAGATAACTAAAAAGGCAATACGGGGAGAAAAATGAGGTACGAAGGTAAGCTAGCCACGAATATGAAGGAGGTTAGTAAAAGCTTCTTTTGGTATGTGAAGAGGAAAAAATTGTTAAAACAAATATGGGACAGAAGCAGGTGAATTTATTATGGGGAAACCAGGAAATGGCAGATGAGTTGAACAGGTACTTTGGATCTGTCTTCACTAAGGAGGACACAAACAATCTCCCAGATGCACTAGTGGCCAGAGGATCTGGGGTGACGGAGGAAGTGAAGGAAATCCACATTAGGCAGGAAAAGGTGTTGGATAGACTGATGGGACTGAAGGCTGATAAATCCCCTTGGCCTGATGGTCTGCATCCCAGGTTACATATGGAAGTGGCTCTAGAAATCGTGGATGCATTGGTGATAATTTTCCATTGTTGTATCGAATCACGATCCGTTCCTGTGGATTGGAGGGTAGCTAATGTTATCTCACTTTTTAAGAAAGGTGGGAGAGAAAACAGGGAATTATAGACCAGTTAGCCTGACATCGGTGGTGGGGAAGATGTTGGAGTCAATTATAAAAGATGAAATAGCAGCACATTTGAATAGCAGTAACAGGATCGGTCCGAGTCAGCATGGATTTACGAAGGGGAAATCATGCTTGACTAATCTTCTGGAATTTTTTGAGGATGTAACTAAGAAAATGGACAAGGGAGAGCCAGTGGATATAGTCTACCTGGACTTTCAGAAAGCCTTTGATAAGGTCCCACATAGGAGATTAGTGGGCAAAATTAGAGCACATCGTATTGGGGGTAAGGTACTGACATGGATAGAAAATCGGTTGGCAGACAGGAAACAAAGAGTAGGGATTAATGCGTCCCTTTCAGAATGGCAGGCAGTGACTAGTGGGGTACCGCAAGGCTCGGTGCTGGGACCGCAGCTATTTACAATATACATTGATGATTTAGATGGAGGGATTAGCAAATTCGCAGATGACAAAAACTGGGTGGCAGTGTGAACTGTGAGGAGGTTGCTATGAGGATGCAGGGTGACTTGGACAGGTTGTTCATTAGTCAATGAAAGTAAGATGTGAGGTTATCCACTTTGATGGCAAAAACAGGAAAGTAGACTATTATCTGAATGGTGGCCGATTAGGAAAGGGGGAGATGCAACGAGACCTGGGTGTCATGGTACACCAGTCATTAAAAGTAGGCATGCAGGTGCAGCAGACAGTGAAGAAGGCGAATGGTATGTTAGCATTCATAGCAAAAGGATTTGAGTATAGGAGCAGGGAGGTTCTACTGCAGTTGTACAGGGTCTTGGTGAGACCACATCTGGAGTATTGCGTACAGTTTTGGTCTCCTAATCTGAGGAAGGACATTATTGCCATAGAGGGAGTGCAGAGAAGGTTCACCAGACTGATTCCTGGGATGTCAGGACTTTCATATGAAGAAAGACTGGATAGACTCAGTTTGTACTCGCTAGAATTTAGAAGATTGAGGGGGGATCTTATAGAAACTTACAAAATTCTTAAGGGGTTGGACAGGCTAGATGCAGGAAGATTGTTCCCGATGTTGGGGAAGTCCAGAACAAGGGGTCACAGTTTAAGGATAAGGGGGAAATCTTTTAGAACCGAGATAAGGAAAACATTTTTCACACAGAGAGTGGTGAATCTCTGGGATTCTCAGCCACAGAAGGTAGTTGAGGCCAGTTCATTGGCTATATTTAAGAGGGAGTTAGATGTGGCCCTTGTGGCTAAAGGGATCGGGGGGTATGGAGAGAAGGCAGGTACAGGATACTGAGTTGGATGATCATATTGAATGGCGGTGCAGGCTCGAAGGGCCGAATGGCCTACTCCTGCACCTATTTTTCTATGTTTCTATGTTTCTAAGAATGCAGGTACAGCAGGCAGTGAAGAAAGCTAATGGCATGTTGGCCTTCATAAGAAGAGGTGTTGAGTATAGGAGCAAAGAGGTCCTTATATAGTTGTACAGGTCCCAAGTGAGACCACACCTGGAGTATTGTGTGCAGTTGTCTCCAAATTTGAGGAAGGACACTCGTGCTATTGAGCGGGTGTAGTGTAGGTTCACGAGGTTAATTCCCGGGATGGCGGGACTGTCATATGTTAAAAGAATGGAGCGACTGGGCTTGTATACACTGGAATTTAGAAGGATGATAGGGATCTTATTGAAACATATAAGATTATTAAGGGTTCGGACACGCTAGATGCAGGAAACGTGTTCCCGATGGTGGAGTAGTCCAGAACCAGGAGCCACAGTTTATGAATAAGGGGTAGGCCATTTAGAACGGAGATGAGGAAAAACGTTTTCACCCAGAGAGTTGTGAATGTGGAATTCTCTGCCTCAGAAGGCAGTGGAGGCCAATTCTCTAGATGCTTTCAAGAGAGAGTTAGATAGAGCTCTTAAATATAGTGGAGTTTAGGGATATGGGGAGATGGCAGGAACGGGGTACTGATTGTGGATGATCAGCCATGATCACAGTGAATGGTGGTGCTGACTCAAAGGGCCAAATGGCCTATTCCTGCACCTATTTTCTATTGTCTATTGAACCTAAAGGGCAACTCTTTCATATAAAAGCTAGTGGATATATGAAATGAGCTGTCAGAAGAAGTAGTAAAGGTTTAGAGAGATATGGGCCAAATGTGAACAGATGAGACAAGCTTAGATGAGGCATCTTGGTCGGCAGGGACAAGTTGAGCCATAGGGCCTATTTCCGTACTGAATGACTCATTATCGTATTTATACCATTTGTCTCTTTGCCCTTCTGAATAGTCTCTGACCACGTTACTGCACAATGTGGCATTTACCTCGGTGAACTTCTCCCTTTTCCCTGCCAATAAGCCAAGTCTATCCAGTCTTTCTTCATATCAAAGTCCTGACATCCCAGGAATCAGTCTGGTGAACCTTCTCTGCACTCCCTCTATGGCTATATTGTCCTTCCTCAGATTTGGAGACCAAAACTGCACGCAATACTCCAGGTGTGGCCTCGCCAAGACCCTGTACAACTGCAGTAGAACCTCCCTGCTCCTATACTCAAATCCTTTTGCTATGAAAGCTAACATACCATTCGCTTTCTTCACTGCCTGCTGCACCTGCATACCTACTTTCAATGACTGGTGTACCATGACATCCAGGTTTCGCTGCATCTCCCCTTTTCCTAATCGGCCACCATTTAGATAATAGTCTGCTTTCCTGTTTTTGCCACCAAAGTGGATAGCCTCACATTTATCCACATTATACTGCATCTGCCAAACATTTGCCCACTCACCCAGCCTATCCAAGTCACCTTGCAGTCTCCTAGCATCCTCCTCACAGCTAACACTGCCCCCAGCTTAGTGTCATCCGCAAACTTGGAGATGTTGCCTTCAATTCCCTCATCCAGATCATTAATATAAATTGTAAATAGCTGGGGTCCCAGCACTGAGCCTTGCGGTACCCCACTAGTCACTGCCTGCCATTGTGAAAAGGACCCGTTTACTCCTACTCTTTGCTTCCTGTTTGCCAGCCAGTTCTCTATCCACATCAATACTGAACCCCCAATACCGTGTGCTTTAAGTTTGTATACTAATCTCTTATGTGGGACCTTGTCGAAAGCCTTCTGAAAGTCCAGATACAACACATCCACTGGTTCTCCCCTATCCACTCTACTAGTTACATCCTCGAAAAATTCTATAAGATTCGTCAGACATGATTTATCTTTCGTAAATCCATGCTGACTTTGTCCAATGATAATCAGTTACTGTTATCAGGTGTAAAAAGGATAGCCAGTTTTCCAGTGTGTTTTCTGTGCTCTTGTTGAAGTTTTGTTTTATTTCCCCCTCCTCCTTATTGGTTTATTGCAGTCTTTTCTATTTCCTGCTTCCCTTTATCGTTCTTGCACTATTCTAATACAAATATAGATTATTTTATATTTGTAATGCTAAAATGATCAGCAATTTGACACTTTCAGTTTTCTGACAGATTAGAACGTTCCCTGGGGGCATGCACTGAGAAAGCCAGCACCGCCATTCAATGTGATCATGGCTGAGCATCCACAATCAGTACCATGTTCCTGCCTTCTCCCTATACCCCTTGATTCCGCTTGAATTCCACAGATTTACAACTCTCTGTGAAAAAGATTTTCCTCATCTCAGTTCTAAATGGCCTATCCCTTATTCTTAAACTGTGGCCTCTGGTTCTGGACTCCCCCAACACCGGGAACATGTTTCCTGCATCTAGCGAGTCCAATCCCTTAATAATTTTATATGTTTCAATAAGATCTCCTCTCATCCTTCTAAACTCCAGTGAATACAAGCCCAGTCGCTCCATTCTTTCAGCATATGACTGTCCCGCCATCCCGGAAATTAACCTGGTGAACCTACGTTGCACTCCCTCAATAGCAAGAATGTCCTTCCTCAAATTAAGCATTTGGTCCATATCCCGTGACACCTTTCCAATCCATGGACCTGTCCAAGTGTCTTTTAATGTATTGTATTCAATGCATTGTGTTCAGTATAACATAATACTATTGTATCCCAACTGTGCTAATACCAATTAACAATACCATTGAACCAAGTGCAACAGTTTAGAAATTTATGCTTCTGATTGCTGATTGAAACTAATTGTCCTTATGTAAGCATGATGTGAACATCACTTTTCTCATGAGGATAAGATAAAAGGTAAGTATTTTTATTTAATATAGCAAGCTGCCAGGATCTGTAATGCACTCTTTGAAATAACAATACAAAAATATTTAGAATTTTCAAAATGCAATGATATAAATACCCAAAAATGAAAGTGCTGCAGAACTATGGGGGGGGGGGGTCCTTACATTAATAAGGACAATCATTTAACTCGCCCTAATCTTATCAACTCGTGTTTTATCTTATGAAGAATTTATTTTGCGTGTCCTCCAGAAAGAACCTTAACATTTGTTTTACCCAGTACCCGTTATTGTCTACAGAAGTAAATAGAAAAGTAAAGGAAATAGATAGGAAAATATCACAGTAAAAAGTAAATATCACAGTACAGGGTCTTGGTGAGACCACACCTGGAGTATCGCGTGCAGTTTTGGTCTGGTAATCTGAGGAAAGACATTCTTGCCATAGAGGGAGTACAGAGAAGGTTCACCAGACTGATTCCTGGGATGGCAGGACTTTCATATGAAGAAAGACTGGATAGACTCGGCTTGTACTCGCTAGAATTTAGACGATTGAAGGGGGATCTTATAGAAACTTACAAAATTCTTAAGGGGTTGGACAGGCTAGACGCAGGAAGATTATTCCCGATGTTGGGGAAGTCCAGAACTAGGGGTCACAGTTTAAGGATAAGAGGGAAGTCTTTTAGGACCGAGATGAGAAAATCATTTTTCACACAGAGAGTGGTGAATCTGTGGAATTCTCTGCCACAGAAGGTAGTTGAGGCCAGTTCATTGGCTATATTTAAGAGGGAGTTAGATGTGGCCTTTGTGGCTAAAGGGATCAGGGGGTATGGAGAGAAGGCAGGTACAGGATACTGAGTTGGATGATCAGCCATGATCATATCGAATGGTGGTGCAGGCTTGTGGTGGTGCAGGCTTGAAGGGCCGAATGGCCTACTCCTGCACCTATTTTCTATGTTTCTATGTAAATAAACATCTCTTCTTCATGCTCTCTTCTTAGCCAATATCAATTCTTCACAAGTTTAAATTATAATGTTTTATTTGTAATTGTCTACTTTATATTGTGTTGTTACTTGTGCACAAAGCACCAAAACAAATTCCTTGTATGTAGACTGTACATACTTGGCTAATAACATTTATTCAATTCAATATATTTGAATAAAGAGTTAGAATTTTGTGCATTTTGAAATGTATCTGTTATTTATATAAACTGAGATACTAAAATGTATTTTCCACAGTGAAAAAAGTGATATGAAATTGGTAAACTAAAGCCAATATACCATTTTATTTTCCTAATGTCAGTTCTCGGGTTTTAATGCAAACTCCGTGCAGACAGCACCCGTAGTCAGGACCAAACGCCGGTTTGTGGCGCTGCAAGGCAGCAACTCTACCGCTATGCCACCCTCTCAACAAAGATCAGCTACTATTGCACAGAGGGACGGGGAAATTGCAATTTTGGTTCCTTGCCCTTAGCAGTGATTAGTTAATGCTAAGAATTACTCCACATAAGGCTTGGATTAGATTATCAGCCTAATTTCACTCTCTAACAGATCTGAAGGAGAATTTAAGGTCAGAACTGGGCAGATGAAAAGAATGAAAATAAATCGCAAACACAGCAGTTTCAGAATGCCGTCGGGATATGCAGTTAGGAAATGTGCTCTAGGTTTTAACTTCTGTCAATAAGATTCATTGAGGTGGAATTCTTTGATCTGTGTACTTAGTGACCTGCTCTATTCTCTTTATACCCATTACTGGTTTGGCTAAGCACAGCCCCACTTCCATCTCTCTCTCTATTGCTGCCAACACCACTGTGGTTACCCACTGGAGATGGGTCAGTGTACAGGAGAGATAGAACAACTGGTTAGTCATAGAGTGATACAGTGTAGAAACAGGCCCTTTGGCCCAACTTGCCTACACTGGCCAACATGTCCCAGCTACACTAATCCCTCCCACCTGCCTGCCTGCACTTGGTCCATATCCCTCCAAACCTGTCCTATCCATGTAGCTGTCTACCTGGCTGGAGCTCTGGTATACATGGCTCCAGACACCCACCACCCTTGTGTGTATGTCAGCAGATGGGTCCAACCATGAAGCAGTTCATCAACAACAACCTCTGGCTCAATGTCAACACCACCAAGGAACTGATCATTGATGTCGGAAAGAGGAAGTTGGGAGACAGCGCAGCAGTTTTTACTGTGTAGGAAGGAACTGCAGACGCTGGTTTAGACACAAGATAGACACAAAATATAGACTGAAGATAGACACAAAATGCTGGAATAACTCAGCAGGACACGCAGCATCTCTGGAGAAAAGGAATAGGTGACGTTTCGAGTCATCAGGTCATGTGATAGCAGTAGAATTAGGCCATTCGGCCCATCAAGCCTATTCTGCCATTCAATCATGGCTGATCTATCTCTCCCTCCTAACCCCTGACCCTAATCAGTCTGATGAAGAGTCTCGACCCGAAATGTCACGTGTTCCTTTTCTCCAGAGATGCTGCCTGACCTGCTGAGTTACTCCAGCATTTTGTGTCTATCTTTGGCAGTTTTTATTGATGGGTTGACAGTGAAGAAAGTTAGCAGCTTCAAATTCCTGGCCGTAAACATCTCGGATGACTTGTCATGGGTCCAGCAGTTGGATCCAAGCATGAAGGAGGTGTTTCAGCGCCCCTACTTTCTTGGTACTGTAAATAGATTTGGCATGTCTCCAAATACTCTAACAAACTTCTCAGATGTACTCTAGAAAGTATCCTGGTTGCACCATGGCCTGTTTTAGCAAATCCAATGCTCAGGAACGCAAGAGGCTGCAGAGAGTGGTGGAGTCAGCCAGGTCCATCACAGGCATAGCTCCTCCCTCCATTGAGGGCATCTAAATGAGGCGCTGTCTCAACAAGTCGACATTCCCACCTTCTTGAGGCAGTCCAATGAACCTCACCATCTGGTCAATGCCCTCTTCTCACTGCTACTATTGGGCCGAAGGTATAGAGACCTGATGTCCGACACCACCAGGTTCAGGAGTAACGACATTCCTACAACTATCAGGCTCTTGAATCAACTTACACAACTCAAATCCTGCAAACTGCCTCTTGGATTTTTAAGGATTTGTTATTTTTTCCTATTTATGTTTTGGGAGGCACAGTGGCACAGAGCTGCTACCTCACAGCACCAGAGACCTGGGTTCGACCGTGCCCTCAGGTGGAGTGGTATTTACATGTTCTGCCAGAGGAAACCACATGGGTTTCCTCTGGGTACTTCAGTCCCCCCTCTCCCCCTCCCAACATTGCAAATACATGCAGTTTTGTAGGTAATCAGCCTCTAAACATTGTGGGTATGGAGTGGATTTGAAAGTGGGATAACAGAGCTAGTGTGAACAGGTGTTGAATGGTTGGTATGGACTTGGTGGACCGAAGGGCTTGTTACCATGTTGAATCTCCTAACTAAACTGTTGCACTAATATCTTATTCATGCACTGTCTCTTGCCTGTCAAGCAAGAAAAAAACTTCATCTATCCTGTGCCTTACCATTCTCGGGTATATAACACTAACCACAAACGGGTTTTATAATTGACTACGGTCAGGAAATTTGTATTTTTTTAATTATGCAAATGTACTACAGATGCTTTTCTCCTAATTCTAAAACTGTCCTGTATTCTCTCAATGTAGATGAACTTAAAAAAGACCAACATCTTAAGAAGGGTGCAATTCTGGTGGATGGAGTTGTCTTGAATGGACCCCTTCTGGACGCAAAAGCAGGCGAGAAGTTTATTGAAGACGCATTCCCAATCATCATGGAAGATGCTATAAGGAAAGCCACTGACGTTAATGAAAAGGTACCAAACCTCAGGTCACTGTCATCTGTAAAAACAAGATACCAAAAGACAATAAAGAGTTTTTGGAGATATGGATGGAGAAAGGATTTTAACATGGCTTTTCATTTGAAAATTATTTTTCATTTTTAGAAATTATGGGTGGCACGGTGGGGTATCAATAGTGTTGATGCCTTACAGCGAGCGTATTTGTGCGCTGTGTCTCTAAACTAAACTAAACTAGCCACTAAACAGGAGCGAATGATGGGATTTTATGTGACTTGATACAACAGCTTTAAAATACGAAAGCCTGCTGTTTTTAATTTTTGGTGTTTTTGCATCTGGGAATAAAAATCTAGCTGCAAACCTCTCATTGATCTAAGAGCAATTTGGTATCCATAGGATAGATTAACTCAATTTAATTTTGAATAACTTTGCGTTGAATCAGCATTTTAGAAATTAGATTTCCTGATGGTACGCAAGCCTGATGCAGCAAGGTCCTTTTGACAATGTTTAATAATTATTAAATCAAACATCTTTCTTATTTCTGCACCTGCTGGTTTCCATATTGTCCAACAGTGAACCTTATTCAAACTTCAGAAAAACGTTGTAAAATAACACACAAAATGCTCTATGATGCTATGAATCTGTTTTTTTACCCCGTTTATCATTTATTGCATTGTTCATGCAGTAGAACATATTTTGAAAATTACTCCTCCAATTTTGTTTTTCAAAGTCCTACTTGACTACTAATACAACTATTACAATTATTTTTGGCACTAGTGTGGAAAATCATTCTGAATGATTGTGTGGTTTGCGTTAGCTCATTCTATTGCTGTGTTCTGGAGATCCGTGGTGGGAAAAAGGTGTTTAAATTGGTTGTTTATTTAGCACTCTTGCATTTCCCCTCATACTTCCTAGTTTGGATACAAATTTAGTGGATTTTATTATTTTCGGGTTTTATAAAATACGAAAGACAGATAACTTTAGAAATAGACCAGCAGGAAAATAAATTAATTCGAAATGCTGATTTAGTGAAAAAACATCATAAAACATAGCAAAAAATTGGGCCATTTGGCCGATCGAGTCTATTCCGCCATTCAATCATGGCTGATCAGCTTTTTCCTCTCAACTCCATTCGCCTGCCTTCTCCCTGCAACTTTTGACGCCTTTACTAATCAAGAGCCTTTCAATCTCCGCATTAAAAATACCCAAGGACTTGGCCTCCACTGCCATCTGTGGCAATGAATTTCACAGATTCACCACCCTCTTTAGAAGGATGAGGGGAGATCTTATAGAAACATATAAAGTTATAAAAGGACTGGACAAGCTAGATGCAGGAAAAATGTTCCCAATGTTGGGCGAGTCCAGAACCAGGAGCCACAGTCTTAGAATAAAGGGGAGGTCATTTAAGACTGAGGTGAGAAAACACTTTTTCACCCAGAGAGTTGTGAATTGATGCAATTCCCTGCCACAGTGGAGGCCAAGTCACTGGATGGATTTAAGAGAGAGTTAGATAGAGCTCTAGGGGCTAGTGGAGTCAAGGGATATGGAGAGAAGGCAGGCACGGGTTATTGATAGGGGACGATCAGCCATGATCACAATAAAAGGTGGTGCTGGCTCGAAGGGCCGAATGGCCTCCTCCTGCACCTATTTTCTATGTTTCTATGTTTCTGGTTAAAGAAATTCCTCTTCACCTCCATTCGAAAGGGATGTCCTTTTATTCTGAGGCTGTTCCCTCTGGTCCAAGACACCCCCAATACTAGAAACATCCTCTCCACATCCACTATCTCTAGGCAATAAGATCCTTGTTCTCTTATGGTGCATTAGTCACATTTAGAATGAATGTCATAAGTTAAATATTATTTATCTGCATTTATTACCACCCAAACATTCTCACTGTTATAACAGCAGCGATTTATGTAAACTTCACACTGTAATTGCACATAACACCCAATGGGCCATTGCTATGCCTCACCTTAAAGTCTTCTATCTTCACAGCCAATAGGGTAGGGCACTGTTATGTTCCTAACAAATCTATTGTGGTTGGTTTAAATTCATAGCTTCATAAATTTATAAATTATAGCTAAATCTATAGTAAGTAATACAAAATGAGACAAAATGCTTGATGTTAAAATGAGTAGAACATAAGATGCTGGAGTAATTCAACGGGTCAGACTCTGAGGAAGGGTCATGACCAAAAAGGTCGCCTGTCCAGTTCCCTCCACAGATGCTGCCTGACCCGCGTGTGTTTTATTACTCAAGATTCCAGCATCTGCAGTTCCTTGTGTCTGATATTAAAATGATATCTTCAAATTAAATATTGTTTTGAAGGAACATAATATTGTTAGTGTATTTATGCTAAAACGGAATCTTTCACCGGATATTTCCCGGGCATTTAGGTGTTCCTTACTTTATTCATATCTTCCAGGTCTGTGAATGGCAGCCTCCTGAAGAGCTGAAGAAGCTTCTTGACTTGGAATTGAGGGACACTGGGGAGTCCCATCAGCAACTACTGCAACGTTGTCGGGACGTTATAAAGTACAGTGTGAAAACAGGTAGAGTGAATTTCCTTCTTAATGATGTGCTTTGCTTAATAAATCCCTTCTTGCATTGAGAACCGTTTTTTTTCTCATTTGGAAAGGATGATGTAAATTGTCCTAACCTAAGTCAAGGTCTTGACACATAAATGGCCAACACTGTCCATAACATTTTACCGCTGTCAATATTCCCTCTCATGGTCGATGTTCTGCCATGATTACCCAATATGTGTCCCTCAACAATATTGGTTGGCTATTAATGAGCTTATGAGGTGGTCAAGTACGCCACTCAGTTCAAGGACAATTGGAAATGGACCATGGATGGTGGCCTTGGCAGCAAGGCTACACCTCATGAAAGAACTAAAAAAAGGTAAATATAATGACACAGATATAGCATCTACATCTGTACTTACATTGCCTGTCTCATCTTTTAATTGATCTACAAAATACAGCACGATATGAACTAATTAAAGTGCACAAGGGTGACACAATGGTGCTGTGGTAGAGCTACTGCCTCACAGCGCCAGAGACCTGGGTTTGATCCTAACCTCGGCTTCTGTTTGTGCGGAGTTTGCACATTCTCCCTGTGTCCGCGTGGGTTTCCTCCGGGTGCTATGGTTTACTCCCACATCCTGAAGATGTGCAGGTTTGTAGGTTAATAATTGCCTCTGTAAATTGCCCCGGGTGTCCAGTGCGATAACTAGTCTGGACTCTGTGGGCCGAAGGGCCTGTTTCTGTGCTGTATCTCTAAATTAAAATAAACTAACGTACCTGAACATGAAATGGCTCTAGGTAGTGAGGAAGGGCAGTTAAACTTTACGAAGGTTTGCTGGCTGTTACAGGGTTAAAGTACCATTTGCTGACTGCTTCTCCTGAATGTGTGTGTGATACAGACCTCACCTATGGCCATTAGACCCGTGGTACATTATTACAGTGTGGTTTTGTCATTGGAGCTCAACACAGAAAGGTGACTTTAACCAACCTTGGAACTTTTCTCATATCTTCTATTTGATTTTGAAAACATAGGAATCATCAGCCAGAATTGTTAAACATAATCTATCAGCGATTTCCATAAACTCAACATCATTTTTTTATGCTTGTCTGCCTCTTTTTGCTACAGTTAGCAAAGTTAAGCCTTTGTTGGTCCTGGAGGCAATGTCAGGCTTGGCTGTAGTGCTGACCTTGCAGCACACAGCTGAAACCATAATTAGAAAATATAATTCAAAAGTAGCTATTTTCAACTAGTCAAGCATATCATCATTGAATCATCGGACAGTATAACCGGAGACCATTCAGTCTATGATGTATTAGCTGCGTTTTGGGCCAATCTACTTACTTGGAGCTATAGCCCTGCTGAATTCTGATTGATACCGATTATTTTTTTCCTGCTTCATCCACGTTCTGCTGGCTTAAACATAAATCTGTGGCTTTGTCTGCCTGGCTTTATAAAATAACCGTGTGTTAAGAACACAAAGTGCTGGGAGTAACTCAGCCAGCTTCTCTGGGGACATGGATAGGCTAATTTTCAGGTCGGGACCCGTCTTCACTGAACATCACATATCCAAGTCCTCCAGAGATGCTGCCTGGCTGGATACGGTAATCCAGCACTAGTTCAGTGATATGGTGCCGAAACAGCCCCTTTGGCCACGCCGACCAGCGATCCCCACACACTAACACTATCTTACAAATACAAATGTTACCAAGCCAATTAGCCTACAAACCTGTACCTTCTTCCCTGTGGCTATCAAACTCTAAACTCCTCCCCCTTCTGTCGTGGGGTAGACTGACTAACTCCCCCCCCCCCAATATTTACACATCCCCAATCCTTTCCACTCGTTACTGTAATTTCATGTTTCATATATTTTATGTTTTATGACTGTTGGCAGATCAATTTCCTCCTGGGATAAATAACGTATTGTATTGTAGACACACGAGGGACTATTTTTACACTATACCAAGCCAATTCGCCCACCGAGTCCGCACCGATCAGCAATCCCCGTGCACTAATGCTATCCTATATATACTGGGGACAATTTACAATTTTACCAGGCCAATTAATTTACAAACCTTTACGTCTTTGGAGTGTGGGAGGAAACCAGAGCACCCGGAGAAAACCCACTCAGGTCCCACGGAGAAGGTACAAACTCCGTACAGACAGCACCCGTAGCCAAGCTCGAACACGGGTAGCAACTCTTGCACTGCGCCACCGTCTACGTAAGATTCCAGCAGCTGCAGTTACTTGTGTCTACAAGCCTTTGTGGTTTGTGGTTGCAAGTCTCGATTTGATGTCCGTATCCAGTTGCATGTAATGAGGATTAAAAATGCAAACAAGTGAGAGACAAATGAAGAAGCAGGACCCTATTACACTGCAGTGACATCAATCTGAAAATTCATATCAAATCCCACTCGGATTCCTCTTACATTCTACATTTAGTTTAGTTTTAATTTAGGGATACAGCGGAGAAACCATATAACCATATAACAATTACAGCACGGAAACAGGCCACCTCAGCCCTACAAGTCAGTGCCGAACACTTACTCTCCCCTAGTCCCATCTACCTGCGCTCAGACCATAACCCTCCATTCCTTTCCCGTCCATATACCCACCCAATTTATTTTTAAATGATAATATCGAACCTACCTCCACCACTTCCACTGGAAGCTCATTCCACACAGCTACCACTGTAACAGGCCCTTCAGCCCACCGAGTCCGCACCGACCAGCGATCCACGCACACTAACACTATCCCACACACTCTAGGGACAATTTACATTGATACCAAGCCAATTAACCTCTAAACTGTACGTCTTTGGAGTGTGGGAGGAAACCGCAGATCTCAGAGAAAATGCACACAGGTCACAGGGAGAACATACAAACTCCATACAGACAGCACCCGCAGTCAGGATCGAACGGCGGTCTTTGGTGCTGTGAGGCAGTAGCTCTACCGCTGCACCACAATACCAGTTTTAGTGGGGTGTTTTTTTACAGAGTTAGCTTATTAGTTTAGTTTATTATTGTCACGGTAGCAAGGTACGGTGAAAAGCTTTTGTTTGCTTGCTATCCAGTTGAAGAGAAGACGACAAGAATACAATCAAAGTTTCCACAATGTACGCACACTTGTTATAATGTTGTTCAACCGGTGTAATGGTCGTATCATATGGACAAATCTTTTTTACATATCTGATTGAAAAAATGTGCTGAGCGTTAGCTTTATCACAGCCTGGGGCGGCATAGGTTTCATGCTGAATAATGAAAAGAAAAATTAGAACAATGCTGGCTCACAGACCCCTTGTGTCAGCTGCTTGCACTTGTGTTCCTTGTAAACCCCAGAGCAGGTTAGAGGACAGAATAATAGTGAGAACATTGGAGGTGGTTCAATGACTGCACTGGAGAGGGAGTCCTTTGTCTGTGTATTTCCAGGCTGGAGTTTACAAAACAGCTGAGACAGAGGACCAGCAACAGAGTGTAGGACGGAACGGCAGATGCTGGTTTACACCGAAGATAGACAGAAAATGCTCGACTAACTCAGTGGGACACGCAGCAACTCTGCAGAGAAGGAATGGGTGAAGTTTCGGGTCGAGACCTTTCTCCTTCCGAAGATGAGATACTGTAGATACTGCCTGTCCCGCTGAGTTACTCCTGCATTTTGTGTCTATTCAGAGTGTTTACCAGGTTACATTAGTGTTAAAATAGAGCATCCTTCCAAAATAGATAGCAATGATGGTGAAAGCTTTGAAAGTAAGTGATGGAACACTTTTATGAATGAATATTACACAGCTATGCTAAAATCTCCATTTGGGCACGGGAGAATTAAATTAATGCAACTTTACATCATTCACAAAATACTTCCAGCTCTATATATTGCTTTATATTTAATTCTGAACAATGTATACAAACAAGTCTTGTCTGTAGTGATACAAGAACTCCAGGGTAAGTTCCAGGAAACAATCATCTCATTTTCACACCATCTAAATTTATTTTACTGAGTGCTGGTTTTATACTCCTGTGAATATTTTCGCCTGCCTATTTAAAGCATTGTTTCTTCTTAAAGTGCAGTTTCACACATGTGGAAAGCATTCAGAAGTGCTGCTTCCTCCTCGAGTTGTGGTGCTACACATTCCACCAAAGTGTATGGGGGTGGGGGGTCAAATCTTTCCAAGTCTGACTTGGCAAACACTTTGTGTAGGGAGGAACTGCAGATGCAGGTTTAAACCGAAGAATTCTGTGGAATTTTCTGTCTCAGAAGGCAGTAGAGGCCAATTCTCAGGATGCTTTCAAGAGAGAGATAGAGCTCTTAAAGATCGCGGAGTCAGGGGATATGGGGAGAAGGCAGGAACGGGGTACTGATGGTGGATGTTCAGCCATATCACATTGAATGGCGATGCTGGCTCGAAGGGCCGAATGGCCTACTCCTGCACCTATTGTTTATTGTCTATTTGTTGCTTGGTACAGGTGACAGAGGTTATGGGGAGAAGGCAGGAGAATGGAGTTAGGAGGGAGAGATAGATCAGCCATGATGGAATTGCACAGTAGACTTGATGGGCCAAATGGCCTAATTCTCTCCTATCTTTTATGATAGAAACATAGAAACATAGAAATTAGGTACAGGAGTAGGCCATTCGGCCCTTCGAGCCTGCATCGCCATTCAATATGATCATGGCTGATCATCCAACTCAGTATCCCGTACCTGTCTTCTCTCCATACCCTCTGATCCCCTTAGCCACAAGGGCCACATCTAACTCCCTCTTAAATATAGCCAATGAACTGGCCTCGACTACCCTCTGTGGCAGGGAGTTCCAGAGATTCACCACTCTCTGTGTGAAAAAAGTTCTTCTCATCTCGGTTTTAAAGGATTTCCCCCTTATCCTTAAGCTGTGACCCCTTGTCCTGGACTTCCCCAACATCGGGAGCAATCTTCCTGCATCTAGCCTGTCCAACCCCTTAAGAATTTTGTAAGTTTCTATAAGATCCCCTCTCAATCTCCTAAATTCTAGAGAGTATAAACCAAGTCTATCCAGTTTTTCTTCATAAGACAGTCCTGACATCCCAGGAATCAGTCTGGTGAACCTTCTCTGCACTCCCTCTATGGCAATAATGTCCTTCCTCAGATTTGGAGACCAAAACTGTACGCAATACTCCAGGTGTGGTCTCACCAAGACCCTGTACAACTGCAGTAGAACCTCCCTGCTCCTATACTCAAATCCTTTTGCTATGAAAGCTAACATACCATTCGCTTTCTTCACTGCCTGCTGCACCTGCATGCCCACTTTCAATGACTGGTGTACCATGACACCCAGGTCTCGCTGCATCTCCCCTTTTCCTAGTCGGCCACCATTTAGATAATAGTCTGCTTTCCTGTTTTTGCCACCAAAATGGAGAACCTCACATTTATCCACATTATACTGCATCTGCCAAACATTTGCCCACTCACCCAGCCTATCCAAGTCACCTTGCAGTCTCCTAGCATCCTCCTCACAGCTAACACTGCCCCCCAGCTTAGTGTCATCCGCAAACTTGGAGATATTGCCTTCAATTCCCTCATCCAGATCATTAATATATTAATGATCTTATGATAGACACAAAAAGCTGGAGTAACTCAGCGGGACAGGCGGCATCTCTGGATAGAAGGAATGGGTGGCATTTTGGGTCGTGATCCTTCTTCAGACTGAAGGATCCCAATCTGAAATGTCACCTATTCCTGTTCTCCAGAGATGCTGTCTGACCCGCTGAGTTACTCCAGCTTTTTTTGTCGTTTTGTGAATTAACCAGCATCCGCAGTTCTTTTCTTTCTACATCTGTGCGTTTAGTCATGCATTCATATAATTTGTGGAAGTTCTTCTCAGTACCGTCTCCACAATATGGCTTTATCTGCACATTTTGAAATAGCATTCTTTGGCAAATACTTTCCTCCATTCGAGAAATGTTTTTCTTGATTAGTCTGTTCAGTTCCAATGTTGCTGCATCTGGGGACTTTTGTATTTAATTGACTTGGTGGTGCTTCTGAATGGAGAGTCCAGGTTACAGACACTAATCCTGACTACTGTATTCCTGATCCCAGGAATGAGTAGGTTAGCCTCTGATGAGCGTTTGACGGCACTGGGCCTATATTCACTGGAGTTTAGAAGAATGAGGGGGTGACCTCTTGATACATACAGAATGGTGAAAGGCCTAGATAAAGTGGATGTGGAGAGGATGTTTCCACGAGAGGGAGAGTCTAGGACTAGAGGTCATCGCCTCAGAATTAAATGACATTCTTTTAGGAAGGAGATGAGGAGAATTTCTTTAGTCAGAGGGTGGTGAATCTGTGGAATTATTTGCCACAGAAGGCTGTGGAGGCCAAGTTAGTGGATATTTTTAAGGCACAGATAGATAGATTCTTGATTAGTACAGGTGTCAGAAGTTATGTAGAGAAGGCCGGAGAATGGGGATAGCAGGGAGAGATAGATCAGCCAAGATTGAATGGCGGAATAGACATGATGGGCTGAATGGCCTAATTCAAATCCTGTCACCTATGATCTTATGATGGAGCATCCGTATTGACCCGTGCGTTAAGCCTGGAGATCTTCCAGGTGTGTCGGTCATGAGCAGCATTGTGTGAGTGGGAGCTGAGAATACTTGCAAACCCGGGGAAATGCTGTTCTTTCAAATTGTCCCTGACCAAGAATGGCCTTGTTGTTCCCGTCGGCCTTTATCAGCCCCAAGAGGCTTGATTCAGCAAACCTGCCGTGATCTGTTTACAGAGGCAAGGGAAAATAATGGTTTGCATGAGGTAGCCGATCTCAGTCAGTTTGCCACTAAGATATTTAATTAACTTTGGTACACACAGGAGGCAAAATCCACAGATGCTCCCTCGCTTGGTCTCCTTCATAAGCTGCGACGATCCTACGGTCCAATTGGTATTTCACTCTCATGGGATTCACACATGAAATCATGAATAACATATTGAAGCACTGGAGGATTGACAATGCAGATTACCACCTGCTGAGCCATTGGTTTCAGGAGAGCCACAGTGACAATATTGGGGTGGGAGATGGGGGGGGGGGGGCAGGAGGCTGAAGGGGGGAGGAATTTCCACTTTTTCTGTGCTGCATTCCTGATTTATGAAGCTGCCTTTCCTGGCTCCAGACTGCTGCTCAATAAAGGAAATCAAGCACTTTGGGTTTGGGGGACCATTCGGCAATCACCAACATTGGGGTTTCTGCAAGTCCCTCCTATTCCCCACAAGTTCTGACATTAACACCTGTGGTCCCGCAAACCAGTGGCGTGATGCTACCCATGTTTCAATGTTCACTGAACAATGAAAGTGTAAAAATAGACCGAAAACTGTATTCCCTGCAGAATAATTAAATGATGTCTAACACGCATGTACTTTAAGACAATCTTTTTGACAAAATGTTTTATGCCTCGTTTTCTCTGCGTTTTGTGCAAACACATTTTCTGTTTTCCTCTTGAATTGAAAAAGAGGCCAATTAAACCAACAAAACCCATTCTGCTATAAATATTCATTCTCTGTTTGATTAATTAAAAACAATGGGTTGCTGGTTCATAACTTGAGTCCACCATTTTAAAATAGTTATTTAGTTTTAGCTGAGTTAGTTTCCTGTCACGCAGACCGAAGTGCCGTGAAAATCTTTTGTCGCGTGTTAGCCAGTCAGCTGAAAGACATAGAAACATAGAAAATAGGTGCAGGAGTAGGCAATTCGGCCCTTCGAGCCTGCACCGCCATTCAATATGATCATGGCTGATCATCCAACTCAGTATCCTGTACCTGCCTTCTCTCCATACCCCCTGATCCCTTTAGCCACAAGGGCCACATCTACAGTAATTCCCTCTTAAATATAGCCAATGAACTAGCCTCAACTACCTGTTGTTTAAGAAGGAACTGCAGATGAACGCAGTGGAGTATACAAAGTGTTTAAGAAGGAACTGCAGATGAACGCAGTGGAGTATACAAAGTGTTTAACATGAAGCCTCAACTACCTTCTGTGGCAGAGAATTCCACAGATTCACCACTCTGTGTGAAAAATGTTTTTCTCATCTCAGTCCAAAAAGACTTTCCCCTTATCCTTAAACTGTGACCCCTTGTTCTGGACTTCCCCAACTTCGGGAACAATCTTCCTGCATCTAGCCTGTCCAACCCCTCAGACAATACATGATTACATGATACATGATTACAATCGAGCCATTCACTGTGTACAGATACATGATAAGGGAATAATGTTTAATGCAAGATAAGGCCAGTAAAATCCGATCAAAGATAGTCTGAGGGTCTCCAATTACGTAGATACTAGGTTAGGACTGCTCTCTGGTTGTTGATAGGATGGTTCAGTTGCTTCAGGTAGTCCTTTGTGTTCTGCGGTTGAGGTACGATTAGTTGTGTAGGTTGACTCAAGGTCGAGGTCCTTGCAGGTTAACCTATGATGAGTGTTTGCCGGCACTGGGCCTGTACTCGCTGGAGTTTAGAAGAATGCGGGGGGACCTCATTGAAACATACAGAATAGTGAAAGGCTTGGACATAGTGGATGTGGAGAGGATGTTTCCCTTAGTGGGAGAATCTAGGATTAGAGGTCATAGCCTCAGTATTAAAGGACGTTCTTTTAGGAAGGAGATAAGGAGACATTTCTTTAGTCAGAAATTGGTGAATCTGGAATTCTTTGCCACAGAATGCTGTAGAGGCCAAGTCAGTGGATACATTTAAGGCAGAGATAGATAGATTCTTGATTAGTACGGATGTCAGAGGTTATGGGCAGAAGGCAGGAGAATGGGGTTAGGAGGGAGAGATAGATCAGCCATGATTGATTGGTGGAGTAGACTTGATGGGCCGAATGGCTTAATTCTATCCTATTCCTTCTGACCTTATAACCATATATAAATAATGGTAATTGTACAAAATTGACATTTTGATCAAAAATTGATGAACTATCCATGGTCTCTCTTTTTTCTCTCTCTGTTTCTCTCATTTCCTAGCCTAATCCCCAATACCAGACCCTCTGTGTTGGAACTAATGTTTTTCTTGCAGTCAATATAACATTGCCTTAACTTGGCTTGAACCATAAGTACACTTTGTTAATGTCGCCTGCAGTTCTTTTGGCTTTCATCAGCAATTAACAGAGGCAGGAAGACAATGAATGTGCTTTTTCTGAGCTCGTTTCTGTCCTTTGATTCCACAGGTCATCCAAGATTCTACAACCAACTATATGCTGGGATGGATCACTATTCCCTTGTTGCCCGTTTTATTACCGAAGCCCTCAATCCCAGTGTGTGAGTAGCCTTCTTAACACTTCGTTATAGCACAGATACTTTTTGTTAATCGATATGTAATAAGTCTCTCCTTATTTTCCCTGGATTAATGAATCTTCTGCCTTTTGTCTGCCCTCACAGACTATATCATAACATAAAACGGGTGGTTCATATGTATATTGCCTTACATATTCTTACAATGGAAATTAGTTTTTATTTCCACTTTTTTTATTCTGAGAAACTTTATAGATATCTAATAAGATAGAAAAAAGGTTGGCACCATAAATATAGGCTTTAAAATCTAGAAATTGTTCGATTGATTGATTGATATAAGTCACAGTGAAATGCTTCGTTTTGCACACCATACACAAGGTATGCAAAGAGTCGCCACCTACAGGGCGTCGACAGAGTTACTTGGTGTTCAGTGTAGTCCCCACTGGGCCTTTCAATGTTCTCGGCGGCCCCCGCAGATATTTAAAATCAGGTGCGTCATTGGTGAGTTTTCATTCCCATTTTATTTTTTCTGAGAGATTGTATAGAGATTTATTAAGCTAGACAAAAAAAATGTGGTGCCATAAATATAGGCTTTAACATTTAGAGATTGTTTGTCAAATCAGCTTAAGTGCATCATTGATGAGTTTCCGTTTCCATTTTCTTTATCCTGAGAAACTGTGTAAAGATCTAGTAAACTAGAGAAAAATATATAATACCATAAATAATGTCTTGAATGAATTGGAGGCTGCATGCACCAGTTTAGTTTAGTTTCGTCTAGTTTATTTTCACATATACCAAGGCACAGTGAAAAGTTTTTGTTGTGTGCTATACAGTCAAAGAAAAGACTATACATGATAACAATCGTATTATTCAGCATACTATTCAGTCAATAAAATCCAAGTGCATCGTTGATAATTGTTTCCAAGGTACAATAATTGCAGAATGATGATCATGTGCAGTAGTTGGTCAGTGAGTACTGTGGGAAAACTTGCCCAGTTTGCACTCTGTACATTATTTAATGCTTTGTACATACACCAGAAACAAACAAGGGCGGCACGGTGGCACAAGGTAGAGTTGCTAACTAACAATGCCAGAGACACAGGTTTGATCCTGATGAGTGCTGTCTGTACGGAGTATGTACGTTCTCCCTGTGAACTGAGTGGGTTTTCTCTGGGTGCTCTGGTTTCCTCCACACTAAAGTTTGTTGGTTAATTGACTTCGGTAAAATAAATTGTCCCTAGTGTGTGTGTAGGATCATGTTTGTGTGCGGAGATCGCTGGTGCTTCGTAGGGCCTGTTTCTGCACTGTATCTCTAAACTAAACTAAACCAAAGTCAGTGGTTTAAAACTGCACTAAAGCATCCCATGCATTGATGCCCTCACTGCGATCGGCCAGCTGAGTTGGGCATGGTACATTCTTGGCAGATATGATATGAGAATCATGAAACAGAAAATACATTCTGTGTTGTGTCAAAGAAGGAAATTATCAGGCGGGCAGTGGAAAGGATTCAAAGATATTCTCAAAGCCTCCTTTAAGAATTGCAACACCCCGACTGACGTCTGGGAATCCCTAGTCTGTGATTGCATAAACTACAGAGGGAGCGCTCAGGACACTAATAAGAACCTCAATTCATAGTCAGCAAGTGATACAGTGTGGAAACAGACCCTTTGGCCCAACTTGTCCACACCGGCCAACAATGTCCCAGCTACACTAGTCTCACTTGGCTGCACTATCCCTTCATATCCATCCAAACTTGTCCTATCCATGTACTTGTCTAACTGTTTCTTAAACGGTGGGGTAGTTCCAGCCACAACTCCCATCTCTGGCAGCTTGTTCCATATACGCACCACCTTTTGTGTGAAAAAGTTACCCCTCAGATTCCTATTAAATCTTTTTCCCTTCACCTTGAACCTATGTCCTCTGGTCCTCGATTCCCTTACTCTGGGCAAGAGACTCTGTGCATCTACCCGATCTATTCCTATCATGATTTTGTACACCTCTATAAGATTCCCCCTCATTTTCCTGCGCTCCATGGAATAGAGACTCAACCTACTCAACCTCTCCCTAGAGCTCACCCTCTAGTCCTGGCAGCATCCTTGTGAATTTTTTCTGAACCCTTTCAGGCTTGACAATATATTTCCGAAAACATGGTGCCCGGAACTGAACACAATATTCTGAATGCGATCTCACCAATGTCTTATACAATTGCAACATGACCTCATACTCAATACTCTGACTGATGTAGGTCAAAATGCCAATGCTTTTTGACCACCTTATCTACCTGCGAATTGACCTTCAAGGAACCATGCACCTGTACTCCTAGATCCCTCTGCTCTACAACACTACCGAGAGGCCCATCATTTACTGTGTAGGTCCTGCCCATGTTAGACATCCCAAAATGCAACACCTCACACTTCTCTGTATTCAATCTACCATTCCTCCACCCACCTGGCCAATCGATCCAGATCCTGCTGCAATCGTTCACAACCATCTTCACTATCTGCAAAACCACTCGCTTTCGTCTCATCTGTATGTTCTCATCCAAATCATTGATGTGGAGAACGGGCTCAGCAACGAACCCTGAGGCACACCATTAGTCACAGTCCTCCAGTACGAGAAGCAACATTCCACCATTAAATTCTATGTAGTGCGAGCCCACAGAAGGTCAGTTTAATGGAGGAAGGAGCGTATCTGCTTTCAAAATACTACACAGAAGGGCAGCACAGTGCAGCGGTATAGTTACTGCCTTACAGCGCCAGAGACCCGGGGTCGATCCTGACTGGGGGTGTTACATGTGCGGAGTTTGCAAGTTCTCTCTGTGGCCCCGTGGGTTTTCCCCGTGTGCTCTGATTTCCTCCTTCACCCCAAAGATGTGCTGGGTTGTAGGTTCATTGGCTTCTGGAAATTGTTCCTAGTGTATAGGTGACAGCTGGTTGGCGTGGACTCGGTGGGCCGAAGAGCTTGTTTCCATCTATAAACTAAACTCAGGGGCAACACGGTGGCACAGCGGTAGAGTTGCTGCCTTACAATGCTTGCAGCGCCTGAGACCCGGATTTGATCCTGACTACAGGTGCTGTCTGTATAGAGTTTGTACGTTCTCCTCGTGACCGCGTAGGTTTTCTTCGAGATCTTCGGTTTTATCCCACACTCCAAAGACATACATGTTTGTAAGTTGGCTTGATATAGTGTAAAAATTGTCCCTAATGTGTGTCGGGTAGTGTTAATGTGCGGGGATCACTGGTCGGTGTGGACTCGGTGGGCCAAAGGTCCTGTTTCCGTGCTGTATCTACTAGACTAAAGTAAACTGAACTAAACCACTCACCTGTCGGAGCAGACACCTCTTGGGCCATCTTTGACATGGACAGCATGTTGGCCTAATTGATCATCTTAGATCCCACTGAACCTGGGTGGAAGCAAGTTAGCCTCAATCCAGAGGGGGCTGTGGAAAGAAACAGAAGGAGTATTTGGACATTTTTTGAAAATTTGGTAATGGAAATTTTTTGAACCTTTGCACAGAACATCCTGTACAAGATTAGCAAATATATTTCTGTCATCTGACAGGAATGCTTCCCGAAATAGGGTTGGCCCGTATCACCATTTGGCATGAGTTTCCAATTGCATTGAGTGTTGTGGTGTACTTTACAAGCTTGTGAATTGTAGGTCTGTGCTCTATTTCAGTAGGTGCTCATACATTCCTCTACCTAATCCAAAATGCACGTATTGGATGATAAATTAATAGGAGAGATCTTCATCTCATAGAAATATCCAATGACAGGTCACTCGTAAAGTACATGAATATAATTCATATTCAAGGATTGGCACCACAGAAGAGTGAGAGAAAAGACTATACACAGTTCCACACAATTAATGCCATCTGGATTTTCGACCGGATACCTTTTAATTTAGTTTAGAGATACAGCGTGGAAACATGCCCTATGACCCACCAAGCTGACCAGTGATTCCCATACTATCCTGCACTAGGGACAATTTACAATCTTTACTGAAGCCAATTAACCTACAAACCTGCACGTCTTTGGAGTGTGGGTGGAAGCAGGAGCATCAGTGGATAAATCACACGGCCACGGGGAGAACGTACAAACTCCATACAGACAGCACCTCTAGTCAGGATCTTACCTGGGTCTCAAGGGCAATTTTTACGGAAGCCCTGGGCCTTTACCTTAAAACTGTCTGAATTTACCTCTAATACTTGGGAGACTGAATTCCAATTGTTCAGTTCTTGTCATTAATCGTCACAGTAGACAATAGACAATAGGTGCAGGAGTAGGCCATTCGGCCCTTCGAGCCAGCACCGCCATTCAATGTGATCATGGCTGATCATCCCCAATCAGTACCCCGTTCCTGCCTTCTCCCCATATCCCCTGACTCCACTATTATTAAGAGCCCTCTCTTGAAAGCATCCAGAGAACCTGCCTCCACTGCCCTCTGAGGCAGAGAATTCCACAGACTTACCACTCTCTGTGAGAAAAAGTGTTTCCTCATCTCCGTTCTAAGTATGTCAGCTTCATGCAGACAAGTAACTTCCTGATGGGGTAAAAACTGAGATTTTCTCTATGCATATGTGTTTTGCTGTATTAAAAACTGGGCTAGGAAAGACAGCCCCTGGTGTATCACCAGATTCCAAGGCACAATTTAACAAGCCACACCTCCAATGCCCTTGTTAAGTTCCTTCAAGCCAATGACCATTAGATTGATTGCTCATTCTTCCAAACAAACATCTTTTAGTAACACTTGCAGCTTCATAAGTTCATAAGACAAAGAAGCAGAATTAGGCCATTTGGCCCATCAAGTCTGCTCAGCCATTCAATCATGGCTGATCTATTTTTCCCCTGATCCCCTTTCTCCCGTCTTTTCCTTGCATTCAAAAGAGAGTTAGATAGAGCTCATAGGGCTAACAGAATCAAGGGATATGGGGAGAAGGCAGGAACGGGGTACTGAGTGTGGATGATCAGCCATGATCACATTGGCTCGAAGGGCCGAATGGCCTAGTCCTGCACCTATGTACTATGTATCTACGTAACCCCTGACATCCTCACTGATGAAGAACCTACCAATCTGTGCAAGCAAGATTGACTTTATTTTGAATAAATTGGTCTTACAAGAAGGTGACGATTGTCCAGATTTTATTTGTTTAATTCCTTTGTTTCCATGTTTCCAATCATACATGCACACTTATACAGGTCCTCCCCAGTTTACGAATGCCTGATTTATGTACCACTCATACATAAGAGCGAGCATTTGAGTGACTGGTGGTATGGATTTGCTGGCCACTGTGGGTCTGCAGGTATCTGGGCCAAAGGACCTGTTTCTGAGCAGTACTGTTTTATCTTCTGCCACTTTGTTTGTGGCCACATTTCTCACTTATGGCCTGCTTATGTTCTTAAGCTAATCAGTTACAGGAGCAGAATTAGGCCATTCAGCCCATCAAGTCTACTCCGCCATTCAATCATGGCTGATCCATCTTTCCCTCTCAACGCTAATGGGAGTTGTGTTGTGGGTGTTGTGTACAGGCCACCTAACAGTAGTAGTGGAGTTGGGGATGGCATCAAACAGGAAATTAGAAATGCGTGCAACGAAGGTAAAACAGTTATAATGGGTGACTTCAATCTACATATAGATTGGGTGAATCAAATTGGCAAGGGTGCTGAGGAAGAGGGTTTCTTGGAATGTATGCGGGATAGTTTTCTAAACCAACATGTAGAGGAACCAACGAGAGAGCAGGCTATTCCAGATTGGGTATTGAGTAATGAGGAAGGGTTAGTTAGCAGTCTTGTTGTGCGTGGCCCCTTGGGCAAGAGTGACCATAATATGGTTGAGTTCATTAGGATGGAGAGTGACATTGTTAATTCAGAAACAAGGGTCCTGAACTTAAAGAAAGGTAACTTTGAGGGTATGAGACGTGAATTGGCCAAGATAGACTGGCAATTGATTCTTAATGGGTTGACGGTGGATATGCAATGGAAGGCATTTAAAGACTGCATGGATGAACTACAACAATTGTTCATCCCAGTTTGGGAACAAAATAAATCAGGGAAGGTAGTGCATCCGTGGATAACAAGGGAAATCAGGGATAGTATCAAAACTATAGATGAAGCGTACAAATTAGCCAGAAGAAGCAGCCTACCAGAGGACGGAGAAATTCAGAGTCCAGCAGAGGAGGACAAAGGGCTTAATTAGGAAAGGGAAAATAGATTATGAAAGAAAACTGGCAGGGAACATAAAAACTGGTATTGAATTTGCTTGGGTTATGAATAGTTCACAGGACGGGAACCCTTTGTAACCAGGAGAGGACCTGTATGCGGATATTTTTACTTTAGATTCTAGAGAAACAACGTGGGAACAGGCCCTTCAGCCCACCGAGTCCGCACCGAACAGCGATCACCCCGTACACTGCTTCTATCCCACACACTAGGGACAATTTACGAGCCAATTAACCTACAAACCTGCACGTCCTTGTGATGTGGGCGGAAACCGGAGCACTCGGTGGAAACCCACGCGGTCACTAGGTGAACATACAAACTTCGTGCATTCAGCACCCGCAGTCAGGATCAAACCCGGGTCTCTGGCGCTGTAAGGCAGCAACTCTACTGCTGTATAACTGTGCCACCCGGATTTAATACCCACTTTGTTCTACCTGCAATGGGGAGGACCCGTATGCAGATATTAAATATCCCCTCTGTTCTACCTACTGTACGTGTCATTTTTCAGTGAGATGACAATAACCAGATAGAGTATATCGCGTTGCACTTCCCTGACTTTAATTTTCAGCCGCAGTTTGTAAGGTGCAAGAGAAGCCGCACTGCTCGGAATTGAAGCTAATTCACCTGGAAGTGGAACAATACGGTCGTTTCACTGCCATTCTGTTAAATCCTGATTCAGCAGGAGATCTTGTTAAAGTTTTTAAGAAGGAACTGCAGATGCATGAAAATCGAAGGTACACAAAAATGCTGGAGAAACTCAGCGGGTGCAGCAGCATCTATGGAGCGAAGGAAATGGGCAACGTTTTGGGCCGAAACCCTTCTTCAGACTGATGGGGGGTGGCGGGGAGAAGAAAGGAAAAAGGAGGAGGAGGAGCCCGAGGGCTGAGGGATGGGAGGGGACGGCAAGGGCTAACGAAATTGGAAGAATTCAATGTTCATGCCCGCAAAGGTAAAGGGACAAGTGTACTTGAATGTACCGCAAGAGATGCAACACTTGTCCCTTTACCTCCCCCCTCGACTCCATTCAAGGACCCAAGCAGTCGTTCCAGGTGCGACAGAGGTTCACCTGTATCTCCTCCAACCTCATCTATTGCATCCGCTGCTCTAGATGTCAGCTGATCTAGATCGGTGAGACCAAGCGGAGGCTTGACGATCGTTTCGCCGAACACCTCCGCTCGGTCCGCATTAACCAACCTGGCTCAGCACTTCAACTCCCCCTCCCACTCCGAATCCGACCTCTCTGTCCTGGCTCTCCTCCATGGGCAGAGTGAGCACCACCGGAAATTGGAGGAACAGCACCTCATATTCCGCTTGGGGAGTCTGCATCCTGGGGGCATGAACATTGAATTCTCCCAATTTTGTTTGCCCTTGCTGTCTCCTCCCCTTCCCCAGCCCTCGGGCTCCTCCTCCTCCTCCTCCTCCTCCTTTTTCCATTTTTCTCCCCGCCACCCCCCATCAGTCTGAAGAAGGGTTTCGGCCCGAAACGTTGCCTATTTCCTTCGCTCCATAGATGCTGCTGCACCCGCTGATCTTGTTACAGTTGGCTGATTAAAAAACAATTTTCTTGCTGCAGTCAGTAGTTTGGTTTTGTTGGGGTTATCTTCGACCTGGTTGCTGAAATACAGCAACAACGATTGCTGTAATCAGATATGTTTAATGGGGAACAGAGCCAAATTGCCCAGTGTTGAGACTGCTGTATCAGTTGTCCCAGGCCAAACAAGAAGGGAGGATGGTGTTCTGAAGAGCCTGTTGAAAGCTAGCCAGATTGATTATTGTTAGCAACTATTTACAACAGCAGATGTTTAACCACTCTAGTAGAATTCCACTGGTAACTTACCAGTCCTTAAACAAGTATTACCTGCTTGGATTACCTTCCCATGATTACATACCTTGCGAAATGACGTTTTAGGTGGGGTTTTATAACTTGACGACAACAGCACAATTCATAACAACATTTAAAAAAAATCAAGAGTATCACCTTGCAACCTACATTGGTATCAGCAGTGGCTCAGTTGGTAGCTCATGTACCTCAAGGTCAGAGCCAAGATCCGTCACCCAGGAAAGCTGAGCTCAGAATCTAAGCAGCGGCTACAATGTAGTCCTGAGACTGTGACTGTCGGTTGTGCTGCCTAGCAAGTGCCTCTTGGAGGTTCAACCTGTCAGGTGAACACTAGAGATAGATGTGAATGATCTTCCAGCACCATTTCTGACAAGACCGTTGTCCCGCTGAGTTACTCCAGCTTTTTGTGTCTATCATCAGTGTAAACCAGCATCTGCTGTTCCTTCCTACACAAAACCATGTTAAAATCGAAGATAGACACAAAATGCTGGAGTAACTCAGAGGGACAGGCAGCATCTCTGGAGAGAAGGAGATGCAATATCATTGAAACAGATTACGTGATATTGCTTATTAAATATAGCTGGATCCTTGCTGTGCATTTACCAATAATGTGTCAGTGTTACCTGTCACAAATACTTTGTTAGCTGTGAGGCACTTCATGATGCCCTGAGGTTTTGATAAAAATCCAAGTCGTCTTCCTTTCAAAACTTCATTTTCGCATCAATTCTCTTCAATGCAGCTACACCTATGAGGTTGCACCAACATTTGTGCTGATGGAGGAGACTGTTTTAAAGAAGATGAGGGAACTTATAGGCTGGGCAGACGGAGATGGGATCTTCAGCCCTGGTAAGTAGCAAATATTTCCCTTCTGTTTTTAAATTGAACACCAAGATATAATGCCATTAACCTTTCCAAGCCATTCTCTCATTATAGTTTGGAACAAGTATGGGGGTTTGTAGCCTTTTATCTTATCATATACGTAACAATACATGCCATCAATACATAGCAACAGAGGAGGATGATTGACTTTTGGAGCCTTCCCTCACAGTGGGAAACTTTGATCCCTCTGTGTGGGGATGTCTGTGTTAAAGACTATTGTGTTCTGTGCTCTTTATTATTGTATGGCTGTATGGCGACCACACATTTCACTGTCCCAATTGGTACATGTGACAAATAAATGTATCTTGTATATTGTATCTCTCAGAAAAACTATCTCATTGGTCCCAACTCTCATCTCTCTTTACTTCTCTTCACCCTTCCAACTTCTCCTTCACACGTGCCCATTAACTCTCCTGTCATTCTTGTTGGCTGCCAACCTCCTACATTAGGAGGTAACTTAGAGTGGTCAGTTAATTTAGAACACAGAACATAGCACAAGAACAGGCTCTTCGGCCCAGAGTATCTGTGCCGAACACGATGCCAAGACCATCTCTTACCTGCCTGCGCATATCCCATATCCTTCCACTCCCTGCATATCCACATGCCTATCCAAGCATGGTTTAAATGTCACCATTGTATCTGCCTCAACCGCCCACCCCTGGTAGCACATTGCAGGTACTCGCCACTCTCAGTGTAAAATAACAATAAGTCACTGGGATATGGGTGGATTCCACAAGACCTGGCAGTTGTGACAAGCACATGCAAACACCACACAGACTGCACCCAAGGTCAGGACAGAATTTACAGATCCTGGAACTTTGCAGCAGCATCATTATCCACGAAAGATTGGATCGACTGGGCTTGTATTCATGGGAATTTAAAAGAATGAGAGGGGGTCTCATAGAAACATATAAAATTCTTAAGGGATTGGACAGGCTAGATGCAGGAAAAATGTTCCTGATGTTGGGCGAATCCAGACCAGGGGTCACAATTTAAGAATAAGGGGCAGGCCATTTAGGACTGAGATGAGGAAAAACTTTTTCACCCAAAGAGTTGTGAATCTGTGGAATTCTCTGCCACATAAGGCAGTGGAGGCCAATTCGCTGGATGTTTTCAAGAGAGAGTTAGATTTAGCTCTTAGGGCTAATGGAATCAAGGGGTATGGGGAACAAGCAGGAACAGGGTACTGATTCAGGATGATCAGTCATGATCATATTGAATAGTGGTGCTGACTCGAAGGGTTGAATGGCCTACTCCTGCACCTATTGTCTATGTTTCCACGTCTACAGTCGTACTACTCCTTTAAGATAAATGTTTACACATTTGTTGTGTGTGTTGTAACATGCAGAACACTGCAGCACAGTAGGAAGCATATTATGTGACTGTCATGAGAAATGGAAGCAGGCCCTTCATCCCACTAGTTCGTGCAACCACTAAGCAACCATCGACATTCAATGTTCCCATTTTGTTCCCATTTTACTCTCTTCACATCCACATCAACTTCGCCCAGAGTCTATAATGAACCTATACACAAGGGACATTGTGTATAATGTAATTTACCATTCTCAGTGGTCATTTACCCACCAAACTACGTGTTTTGGGGATGTTTGAAGAAATCCACATGGTGACAGAGAACATGTGTAGATCCCATACAAACAATATTGGAAATGATCATAAGTTCATGGGTGATAGCAGCAGAATTAGGCCATTCGGCCCACCAAGTGGATAGAAAATTGGTTATCAGACAGGAAGCAAAGAGTAGGAGTGAACGGGTCCTTTTCAGAATGGCAGGCAGTGGCGAGTGGAGTGCCGGAAGGCTCTGTGTTGGGGCCGCAACTGTTTACCATATATATTAATGATTTGGAAGAGGGAATTAGGAGCAACACTAGCAAGTTTGCGGATGACACAAAGCTGGATGGCAGTGTGAACTGTGAAAAGGATGTTAGGAGGTTGCAGGGTGACCTGGACAGGTTGAGTGAGTGGGCAGATGCGTGGCAGATGCAGTATAATATAGATAAATGTGAGGTTATCCACTTTGGTGGTAAAAACAAGGGGGCAGATTATTATCTCAATGGGGTTAGGTTAGGTAAGGGGGAGGTACAGCGAGACCTGGGTGTCCTTGTACACCGGTCACTGAAAGTTGGCGTGCAGGTACAGCAGGCAGTGAAGAAAGCTAATGGAATGTTGGCCTTTATAACAAGAGGATTTCAGTGTAGGAGTAGAGAGGTTCTTCTGCAGTTGTATAGGGCTCTGGTAAGACCACATCTGGAGTATTGTGTACAGTTTTGGTCTCCTAATTTGAGGAAGGACATCCTTGTGATTGAGGCAGTGCAGCGTAGGTTCACGAGATTGATCCCTGGGATGGTGGGACTGTCACATGAGGAAAGATTGAAAAGACCAGGCTTGTATTCACTGGAGTTTAGAAGGATGAGGGGGAATCTTATAGAAACATATAAAATTATAAAGGGACTGGACAAGTTAGATGCAGGAAAAATGTTCCCAATGTTGGGCGAGTCCAGAACCAGGACCATAGTCTTAGAATAAAAGGGAGGCCATTTAAGACTGAGGTGAGAACAAACCTTTTCACCCAGAGAGTTGTGAATTTATGGAATTTCCTGCCACAGAGGGCAGTGGAGGCCAAATCACTGGATGGGTTTAAGAGAGAGTTAGGTAGAGCTCTTGGGGCTAGTGGAATGAAGGGATATGTGGAGAAGGCAGGCACGGGTTATTGATAGGGACGATCAGCCATGATCACAATGAATGGTGGTGCTAGCTCGAAGGGCCGAAAGGCCCCCTCCTGCACCTATTTTCTATGTTTTTATGCTTCTAAGTCTACTCCCACATTCAATCATGGCTGATCTATCTCTCCCTAGCAACCCCTTTCTCCTGCCTTCTCCCCGTAACCTCTGACACTGGAACTGATGATTGAACCTACGTTACTGGAGCTAGAGGCAGCAGCTCCATCTGTGGCACTGTCCTGCCCTGCACCCATTGATATAATCATTTGGATTATTTCAAGGTAGTCCAGGTTGTGCTCTACAATGGTCCGTTTGGAGATGGAGTGCAGCTATAGAAAGAAAACTGGTGGCACCATTCTCAACCTTGTGCTAGTCCGTTATGGAATGGGATAATCACATTTTGTTGGAGTTACTCAGTGGGTCAGGCAGCATCTCTGGAGAACATGGATAGATGACATTTCTTCACACTGCTTGACCTAGAGTTACTTCAGCACCTTGTGTTATTTTGTGTAAACCAGCCAGTTGATGTCTAGATGCTCAATCTATCTGTTCAAAAACAGCCAGGTTACTTTTAACCTCCTTTCCCAAAAGAATACTTGATTAATCCCACCAATTGCAATTTATTCCTATTCTTCAAAATCCACCCAGACCTGTGTTTGTGACCTATGTACAGGAGCTTTGAAACCCTTTAGAAATTATTCAACGCTTAGGAAACTCAACTATGACTCAAAAAGGAAATTTTATGAAACACCAATAATGCAGCATTATGGAAAGAAAATTGCAGTCATTTAACCAGTTTGTTAACTGATATCTATCATAAAAGTGTTTATTTGTGGCTACTGTATGTTCAGTATTAAGGTTATAATGTAGTACAGTATTGTTTTTTTTTGTCAGATCAGGCCTGGATAGAGTGGATGTAGAGAGAATGTTTCCACAAGAGCGAGGGTCTAGGACCAGACGTCATAGCCTCAGAATTCGATAGATAGATTCTTGATTAGTACAGGTGTCAGAGGTTATGGGGAGAAGGCAGGAGAATGGGGTTAGGAGGGAGAGATAGATCAGCCATAAGTGAATGGTGGAGTAGACTTGATGGGCCGAATGGCCTAATTCTGCTCCTATCACTTATGAACATGAACTTTATACAGTACAATTCTTTGTTTTGCTCGCCTTCCAGGCTAATCATACCACACATGAGTACAAGCAAACCATAAAACAGTACAACAGGTGGTCGATAAAGAGAAAGGAAACACAATGTAGAATATAATGTTACAACTTCACCGAAACTGCAGATTTTAAAAAAGTGCATGTCCATAACGAGATATATTAGGAGATCAGGACTACCTCCTTAGTTTATGAGATGTCTGTTCAACAGTCTGATAACAACTTGGAAAAAGCTGGTCTTGAATGTGGTGGAAAGTGCTTTCAAGCTTTTCTGTCCTGCAGGATTGGCAAGAAGAGGGTGTGAGTGGTCTTTGATTATGTTGGCTGCTTTCCTGAGGTAGTGTGAGTGTTGGTGGGGAAGGATGTGGTGCTGGTTGGTGTGATAAACTAGGTTGTGTTGACAATTCTCTGTCATTTCTTGCGGTTTTTGGCAGAACAGTTGCAATGCTTATTTTCCCATCTTTACGCCATGTATAACATTTTAGCCAATGATGACTTAGAAACATAGAAACATAGAAAATAGGTGCTTATATAGACTTATCATGTATTTTGCCATAAACAGGAGGCTCTGTTTCCAACATGTATGCAGTAAACCTGGCCCGATATAAGCTCTGCCCAGAGTTAAAGGAGACTGGGCTCTCTGGTGCTCTCCGTATGGCAATGTTTACATCTGAGGAGGTAAGTGATGCCACACTAGAATTTGGATAAAGGATCAGAAATGGGTTATGTTGACTCCAGAGTACAAGGAAAATTAAAGCCATTTATTGAACTTTATCAGATGGTTCACATTTTATTGATAGGTGAGGATGGACTTGGACTCAAAATATTGGAGCATTAGCAAGAGAACTGGCTCTCCTGTATCTTGGCTCCATCTACGCACCTTTGCTCCTTATCCATTGATACCCTTTCTCAACAATATCTTGTACAAATGGAAACTTTATCAAGAAAAAAACTAAATGTGTGATCAATACGGAAGTGATTCCTTGTTCAACAACAATGTCTGAAATGATAAAACCTTCATCTCAACGTAACTATCATTTTCAACCTTTGTGATAAACATACCATTCAGTGCAGTTTTAATGTGTACGAGAGTGATAGTCATAGTGTAATACAGTGTGGAAACAGGCCCTTTGGCCCAACTTACCCACACCGGCCAACAATGTCTCATCTACCCTAGTTCCACTTGCGCTTGGTCCATAACCCTCCAAACCTGTCCTATCCATGTACCTGTCCCACTGCTTCTTAAACGATGGGATAGTCCCAGCCTCAACTACCTCCTCTGGCAGCTTGTTCCATACACCCACCACCCTCTGTGTGAAAAAGTTACCTCTTGGATTCCTATTAAATCTTTTCCTCTTCAACTTGAACCTATGTCCTCTGGTCCTCAATTCCCTTACTCTGGGTAAAAGACTGCATCAACCCGATCTATTCCTCTCATGATTTTGTATACCTCTATAAGAGCTCACATAGCGTGTGAGAAAATATATGTTGCATTTATAAACCAGTGCAACAAAAAAAAAAAAAGTGCCATAGAGTCATACAGCATGGAAACAGGCCCTTCAGCCCTACATGCCCTCACCGGCCAACATGTCCCAGCTCTACTAGTCCCACCTGCCCACATTTGGCCCATAACACTCCAAACCTGTCCTATCCATGTACCTGTCTAACTGTTTCTTAAACGTTGGGATAATCCCAGCCTCGACTACCTCCTCTGGCAGCTCATTCCATACACCCACCACCCTTTGTGTGAAACGGTTACCCCTCAGATTCCTATTAAATCTACTCTGGGTAAGAGACTGTGCATCAACCCAATCTATTCCTCTCATGATTTAATACACACTTGGAATCATTTAAATGTTGTATGGAACAAGGCTACCAAGCCGCAGCTGGCTCAATGAAATCAGTATCCTCTTGCCCTTAACCCCTGATTTTAGACAAGTTTATTGTCAATGATTTCAAACATTTATCCATTTCATTTTTAATGTATTATGATTCAAGCATTACTTCTAGTTCAGCATGTCATGTTGCACAACCAATGATCTCCTGAAGTTTACCTTCATTTTAATGGTGATTTTGGTGTGTTTTTGTTACCATCGGGTGGAAATTATTATTTTTCCACGTTTACCTCATGAAAATCTCTCAAAATGATGATGTCCGCCTCCTCCACCTCTCTTTCCCACTGAAAACAGGCCTGAGTTTTTTTCTCATAAGTCCTCATAAAGGCACTCTTCCCAAGTGCTGTCATAGTAATCACCTCATGCATTGTTTCCATGGCCTTGTTCTCATCAAGGACACATAGTGGAGAACAAAATAATTCAAAGAGCAGCTAGCATTCCAGTGATGACTGGATTTTACTGGTTTTTAGTTTGTGGGAGGAGAGGAACATGAAGACAGTTTGGAGATCCTGAGAAAGAATTAGTTAAGAAAGACTGTGGGAGTGTTTTCATGACCTTGAATCTTTTTCCTCCCTTGCCATACAAAACAAAACCTGGCTTGCCTTTAGAACTTGTTATGTTATTGTCCTGAGTACAATGCCGCTATTAACTGCATATTTGTTATTGATATTTCATTCCCACGGAATTCAAAATAAGGCCAAGGAACACGATAAATGATTCTCAGCGAGCAGATGTGAAAAACAGGAAGTGTATCGGAGGGATATGGGCAAAACGTGGGCAGCTGGGACTAGTATAGATGGGGCATCTTGTTCGGCATGGGCAATTTGGGCCGAAGGGCCTGTTTCCTTGCAGTATGACTATGGTTCAGGTAGGGGCAGCTCCAGCAAAAAGACTGTTAAAGATATGAAGATTAATTTCGTTGTCTCTGTACTGTACACTGACAATGATTCAAATTGAATCTGAATCTGAATCTGAATCTGAATTTAGAAACATAGAAAATAGGTGCAGGAGGAGGCCATTCGGCCCTTCGAGTCAGCACCGCCATTCATTGTGATCATGGCTGATCGTCCCCAATCAATAACCCGTGCCTACATTCTCCCCATATCCCTTGATTCCACTAACCCCTAGCGCTCTATCTAACTCTCTCTTAAATCCAACCAGTGATTTGGCCTCCACTGCCCTCTGTGGCAGGGAATTCCACAAATTCACAACTCTCTGGGTGAAAAGGCTTTTTCTCACCTCAGTCTTAAATGGCCTCCCCTTTATTCTAAGACTGTGGCCCCTGGTTCTGGACTCGCCCAACGTTGGGAACATTTTTCCTGCATCCTTTTATAATTTTATATGTTTCTATAAGATACCCCCTCATCCTTCTAAACTCCAGTGAATACAAGCCTAGTCTTTTCAATCTTTCCTCATATGACAGTCCCGCCATCCCAGGGATCAATCTGGTGAACCTACGCTGAACTGCCTCAATCACAAGGATGTCCTTCCACAAATTAGGAATTTAGAACCGAGGAACATGGTTGTAATGTTCCAGCAAGTTGGCAGCAACATCAGGGAACATTTGTTCACACATACAGTAATGGAAATCTACAAAAGTGATTCAGTGGTTTGTGACCCACGAGTGATATGGTCCAAAGATGGGTAAATGTATCTGAGTTGTAAATCTTTCGTGATTTCTGAAGAAGGGTCTCGACCCGGAACGTCACAAATTCCTTCTATCCAGAGATGCTGCCTGTCTCGCTGAGTTACTCCAACATTTTGTGTCTGTCATGATCTCGTTGAATGGTTTGACAGAAGGGTGGGATTATGGTTGTGACAAATTAGCCTAATCCTCGTGTTCTACTACAGAATGTCTTTTTCTCTTGAGTAAACTTACAGCAGCTTACAGCATTTCCTTCATATTTCCAACGTGTTCTTATTTTGACAAAACACACAAAAGGTTGGTTGCTTAGTTTAGTTTAGAGATACAGTGCGGAAACAGGCCCTTTGGCCCACCGAGGCTGTACCGACCATCAATTCCTGCACATTAACACTACCCTACACACACTTGATTTATATTTATACCAAGCCAATTAACCGACAAACCTGTACGTCTTTGGAGTGAGAGAGGAAACCGAAGATCTCGGAGAAAACCCACACAGGTCATGGGGAGAATGAACAAACTCCGTACAGACAAGCATCCATGGCCAGGATCAAACCCGGGTCTCTGGAGCTGTAAGGCAGTAGCTCCACCGCTGTGCCACCGTGTTGCCCCCGGTTGCATTCCTTACTTTTGAATGAAGCGATATTTTCTAAAAACTAAAGTTTAAGACGATGAGTTGTAACTAAGTAATGAGATGTGGCTGAAGTTGATTAAAGTTATTCATGGAGTGCCCTTATTTTGTAGTGTCACTACTCAGTGAAGAAAGCTGCTGCCTTCCTTGGAATTGGCACCCGCAACGTCTACGTGGTGAAAGCTGACAAAAGGTAAGAGAAATGGCCAGTGGCGCCATTAGTTCTGTCTTGTTGAAGCTGATGGCATCTCCACCTTTGGTCCATTAGTTTTCAATAAGGCCATTATTCTCTTATGCTGGTGAGTTTCCTGACTGAACAGAGATGGCATTGATAATAGCAGCAATGCTTTGGATGAGGTTCCCCTTCCGATAAATATTTGGGAAAAAATATGGGTTTGATTCTCTCAGTTCAGTTTAGTTTAGAGATGCAGCGCGGAAACAGGCCCTTCGGACCATCGAGTCTGCACCCACCAGCGATCCCTGCACATTAACAATATCCTACACACACTAGGGACAATTTACACATACACCAAGCCAATTAATCTACATACCTGTGTCTTTGGCGTGTGGGAGGAAACCAAAGATCTCGGAGAAAACCCACTCGATCACGGGGAGAACTTACAGACAGCACCTGTAGTCGGGATCGAACCCAGGTCTCCGGCGCTGCATGTGCTGTAAGGCAGCAACTCTAAGTGTCCATCTGGCTAAGTGTCGATTTATTTTGATTATCCTCCAGTGATGTGCTATATACATCGGTGCTATAAAGATTGATTGATAGAAAGATAGAAACTTTAACCAACCTTCGGATCCACGCACTACACTTGGGCAATTTACAGAGGTCAATTATCTTAAAAAAACGCGCATCTTTGGGAAGAAACCAGAGCATCCAGAATACATAGAAACATAGAAAATAGGTGCAGGAGGAGGCCATTTGGCCCTTCGAGCCAACACCACTATTCACTATGATGGTGGCTGATCATCCAAAATCAGTACCCCGTTCCTGCTTTCTCCCCATATCCCTTGATTCTGTTAGCCCTACAAACTCCACATAGATAGCACATAAGGTCAGGATCAAAAGTGGGTGTCTCGCACTGTGCGACAGCAGCTCTACAAACTGTGCCGCTAAAGCTCCTTCATAAATAAATGGTTGCACAATAATTTGAATTGCACTGATATGATTTCCTGCACAATGTAATAATATTATTTTTTAGAGGCAAGATGATACCAGAAGAACTGGAGAAAGAAGTTCAAAGAGCCAAGAAAGAAGTAAGTGTTTTAGGGATTCGCTTGCTATCAGATCAGTGCTTATACACTTCTGGATGTTTCTTTTGAAGTGCAAATGTTTACAGTGTGCAGATGTGGAAGCAAGCCTTGATGAACTGCAGACGCTGGTTAGTTCACGAATTGAATTGATTGAATTGAATTGAATGCCTTTATTGTCATTCAGACCTTACGGTCTGAACGAAATTTCGTGCCTGCAGTCATACATACAATCATACAATAATAACAACAATAAACACAAATTAACATCACCACAGTGTATCCTCCAAGCACCTCCTCACTGTGGTGGAGGCAAAATCTTAGGGTTACTGTCTCTTCCCTCCTCTTCTCCCTCTGCGCTGAGGCGATACCCCACCGGGCGATGGCACAACCAGTCCCGCAACGGGCCGGCTCAAACACCGCGGCCCGTGGTGGTCGAACCTGCTGCCCTCCAGTCCAGCACACGCAGCCGCTGGCCCGCGGCTCAACCCCGGACTCAGGTCGCCGCCGCCAGAACGCCGTCCCAGCCACCGGAGCACCGTTCCAGCCCCGAGCCGGATCGCCCTCACGTGAGTGCCGTTCCTCCCTCGAGCTGGGCCACTCCGACGGGAGCGCCATTCCTCCCTCGGGCTGGGCCACACCGACGGGAGCGCCATTCCTCCCTCGGGCTGGGCCACTCCGACGGGAGCGCCATTCCTCCCTCGGGCTGGGCAACTCCGACGGGAGCGCCGTTCCAGCCCCGAGCTGGGCCGCCCTCACGGGAGCGAGCCCAGTGCAAGTCCTGACTGGCTCTGCCTCCGGAGTCTCGAGGCCGCCAGCTCCGCCATCAGGCCTCAGCGCAGACGGAGGCAGAGAAGGGGGATACGATAAAAAAGTCGTATTCCCCCGAAGAGAGAGACAGCAAGCCCCGTTCCAACCCCTCCCCCCCCCCCACATAAACACAACCTAAAAAACAAAAACTAACTAGACAAACGAAAAAAAACAACATAAAAAAGTAAAGACAAACGGACGAAAGGACACAATTGAATATGTGGTTCCATTTTGGGTAGCTTACAACCCAATGGTATGAACATTGGATTTTCCACCTTTAGGTAAACTCTAACTAATTCCCCACACCAAACCCACCCGCCCTTTTCTCCCTCGGACCACCCTTTCTCCCCCCCCCCCCCCCCTCAATCACTCCCCATGTGCCCCGTGCCCCACCAGGTCTCCCCTTCTCCCCCCACCCCCTCCTGCTACTTTCCTCCTTCTGGCTTCACAATGCGCAACACTTCAAACCTGGCTCACTCCTTCTGCTCTTATCTCTGGCCTTTGTTCCAACCTTCTGCTTCTTCTGCTTATCTAAAAAAAGCCGTGCCCTTGTTGACGTATTACCAGCCACACTTTGTCCTGCCTCTATTCTGTTACACCTTTCTTCTGCCCACCCTACAATCAGTCTGAAGAAGCATATTAACCCCAAACATCACCTCTCCAGATGTTCTCCACAGATGCTGCCTGACCTGCTGAGTTACTCCAGCACTCTGTTTCCCATTGTGCAGATAATTATTTGCAATTTATCTCTTGTAATTTCATGCATTCTTCCCATGTACAACATTTGTGCAGCATTTGCTTGAGCATGAAGGAACAGCCCAGTTGGAAGAAGTAATTATATGTGTAATGCTTTTGATCTGTTGCTCATGGATATTCGCCTGAGATTCCACACGATTTCTTCTGTAAACCATGAAGCAATCCTGAAAGAGAACGACTAGTTAAATCTGTGATCCACTATCACCCCAGTGGAAAACATGGGCCATTGCAACACTCTGTAAATGCAAGGATTTCTTTTCAGTTTCATCCATCATGACCAACACCTGGAACTAAAAGTTTCTTTCTTACAATCTGTCAACAGGGGGCTCTGCCTTTTATAGTCATTGCCACTGCCGGGACAACGGTACTGGGAGCATTTGACCCTTTGAATGAGATTGCAAACATCTGCCAAGCTCATGGGATCTGGTTCCATGTTGACGTGAGTATTAAGTATATTTATTGGGTAGAAGACCTGCACACTTGACGTGAGTCATTTTTATATGAATGAAAGGGGTGTGCTGTTTCCCGCTATAATCCTGTAGGTGAGGTACCAAATCAGTACTTTGTATCTGTATTCACCAAAGGACATGGGGAATAGTGAGATCAGTGCGCGGTATACTAATATGAATGAATGAATCTCTTTATTGTCATTGCACATGGTACAACAAAATTTAAAAGTCAATCCCACGGTGCGATTCACAAGAGCAATTTTAAATATATAAGAAAAGGTAAAAAATATATACATATAAAAAAAAATTTAAAAATTACAGATAAATAACAATAGCAGCTGAGGTAGAACCATTCAGTTGAATGTGAGTGTTATTTCTTATTTTGCATTGTTAAGTTCATGTATGGCTATGGGGTAGAAGCTGTCTCTGAGCCTGTTTGTGCGAGTTTTGAAAGACCTGTACCGTCTGCCAGAGGGCAGCAGGTGGAACAGGTTGTGTCCAGGGTGGGAAGGGTCCTTCAGGATGTTGGCTGCCCTGCCAAGGCAGCGAGAGCTGAAGATGCCCTTCAGGGAGGGCAGTGGGCAGCCAGTGATTTTTTGTGCGGTGTTGATGACCCTTTGAAGGGCTCTCCTGTCCGTTGCAGAGCAGCTGGCATACCATGTGGTTATACAGTACGCCAGCACACTCTCGATGGAGCAGCGGTAGAAGGACACCAGCAGCTTCTCCTCCAGGTTGTTTTTCCTGAGGATCCTCAGAAAGTAGAGTCGCTGCTGGGCCTTCTTGACTGCTGTGGTGGTGTTTGTAGTCCAGGAGAGATCCTCCGTAATTTGTGTGCCCAGGAATCTGAAGTCTGAGACCCTTTCCACACAGTCCCCATTGATGGAGCAGTTTGAGATCAAGAAGGTGTTAGTTCCCCTCAGCTAACAATGATATACCTCGTTGTCACCTTCCACTTAGATAACAATGACCTATTGTACATTTTACTTGACCTTCGTCCCCTTTGATCTTTCGTTCCCACATCTTACCCTTCCATATCTCTATGTCTCCCTCTCCCCTGACTCTCAGTCTGAAGAAGGGTCTTGACCCGAAATGTCGCCACTTCTCTCCAGATCTGCTGCGTGTCCAGCTGAGTTACTCCAGCATTTTGTGTCTATCGTAGGCATTGGTGTTGGGTCCCTTGAAAAGCATTAAGGTGGATAAATCCCAAGGGCCTGATTGGATTTATCCAAGATTATTCAGGTCCTAGAGATCTGGAGAATGGTGAATGTTGTTCCTTTGTTTAAGAAAGGAAGTAGAGATAATCCAGGAAATTATGGGATGGTGAGCCTCACGTCAGTAGTTGGGAATTTGTTGGAGAGGATTTGCTCACATTTGGAAGAGAATGGGTCGATTAGCGACAGTCAGCAAGGGTTTGTCCACAGTAGGTAATTGACAGTTTTTTGAGGAGGTGACGAAGGTGATTGATGAGGGTAGGCAGTGGATAGTGTCTACATGGATTTTAGTAAATCCTTTGAAGAAGTCCTCCATGGTAGGCTAATCCAGAAGATTAACTTGCATGGAATCCATGGTGTCTTGGTAGGTTGGGTTCAGAACTAACTTACCCATTGAAGACAGAGGGTAGTGGTGGAAGGATGCTGTTCTGGGATTATACAGGGATCTGGGTTAGGACCTCTGTTGTTTGTGACATTATATATATATATATTTATTTTATATATATATATATAACTAGAATGGAAATGCAGATGGGATGGTTAGTAAGTTTCCAGATTACATCAAAATAGGTGGAGTTGTGGAAGTGAGGATATTGTCAAAGGATACAGCAGGCCATAGATCAATCATAGAGGAGAAGGGTCTTGACCTGAAACATTGCCCATTCCTTCTCTCTAGAAATGCCGCCTCACCCCAATAAGTTACTCCAGCATTTTGTGTCTAGAGCAATCATAGATATGGGCGGAGAAATAGCACATGGAGTTTAATCCGGGCAAGGTGTTGTACATTGGGAGGCTGAATGTACGGGGAAAGTATACAGTTAATAGCAAGATGCCTCACGACATTGATGTACATTGGGATCTTAGGGTCTAAGTCCATAGCTCCCTGAAAGTAGCAACATAAAAAGATAAAGTTGTAAATAAAAATCCATATGCTATGGTTGCCTGCAGCAGTCAATGTATTGAGTATAAGAGTCAGCAAGTCATATTACAGCTTTATAAAATGTTGCTTAGGCCTTATTTGGAGTATTTTGTGCATTTCTGGTTGCCGCATTACAGGAAGGATGTGGAGGCTTTGGGTGCAGAAGAGGTTTACCAGAATGTTGCCTGTATTAGAGGATATTAGCTATGAGAGGTTGGTAAAAATTTGGATTGTTTTCTCTGGAGCCTCAGAGATTGAGTGGAGATCTGATAGAAGTAAATAAAATGGTGAAATCCATAGATAGAATAGATAGTTAGATCTCTCTCCCCAGAAATTGTCAAACTGGATGGCATAGCTTTAAGATCGGGGGGGGGGGGGGGGGATTTCCCTTCAGATTCCTATTAAATCTCTACCCCTTCACCTAAACCAATGTCCCGTTGTTCCTGATTCCCCTACTCTGGGCAAGAGACTCTATGCATCTACCCGATCTATTCCTCTCATGATTTTGTATACCTCTATAAGATCACCCCACATCCTCATGCACTCCTAGGAATAGAGTCCCAGCCTACTCAACCTCTCCCTATAGCTCAGACCCTCTAGTCCTGGCAATATCCTTGTAAATCTTGTCTGTACCCATTCCACCTTGACAACATCTTGTAGCATATGTCCACGTTGCTTTTTAATTAAAGGAAAATCTTCGATCTTTATTTTTCGCAAGGCATCGTGGGGAGGTAGTGCGCTGATATCCAGAAAACATCGTTCTCTTCTGAATGGTATCCACAGGTAAATGCAAAGTGGGTATTCCGTTAACTACTAAATGTTGTATGATCTCTGTCATACAAAGCAGCACTGTTGGCATTTTGCTTGTAAGTGTGTGAACTTTTTTTCCCTTTCTGCAAAGTACCACAGGACAAATTGTTAAATTTAGGCAGTAGTGTTTGATGAAGTCAGCTTTTGAAGCTGCTGATCTGTCTGCAATTGCATAATTAACTTTTGTCCTCCCTACCTTTCCGAATGCAGCTATTATTATATATTTACCATGAAATGTTAGCCTTCATAACAAGAGGATTTGAGTATAACAAGCAAGCAAGCAAGTTTATTTACATAGCAAATTTCCGCAACAAGGCAATTCAAAGTGCTTTACACAAAGCATTCAAAAGCAAAAGCAACAGTCATTAAAATAATAGAAAATAAAAGTAGCTAAAATAGAATAAGAAAAGTATAAAATACAAGAATAAAAGTTACAGTGCAGTGTAAGAAATTAATAATTATTTAATTTAATTAAAAGCAGCGTCAAACAGAAAAGTCTTCAGCCCCGATTTAAAAGAACTGAGAGTTGGAGCGGACCTACATTTTTCTGGAAGTTTGTTCCATATTAGAAACATAGAAACATAGAAAATAGGTGCAGGAGGAGGCCATTCGGCCCTTCGAGCCAGCACCACCATTCATTGTGATCAAGGCTGATCATCCCCAATCAATAACCCGTGCCTGCCTTCTCCCCATATCCCTTGATTCCACCAGCCCCTGGTGTTCTATCTAACTCTCTCTTAAATCCATCAAATGGTTTGGCCTCCACTGCCCTCTGTGGCAGGGAATTCCATAAATTCACAACTCTCTGGGTAAAAAAGTTTTTTCTCACCTTAGTCGTGCATATTAGTCGTGCATAAAAAACTAAACGCTGCTTCTCCATGTTTAGTTCTGACTCTATGGACAGAAAGCAGATCTGGCCCAGACAGGAGTCAATAGGAGTAAAGAGGTTCTTCTCCAGTTGTACAGGGCACTGGTGAGACCACATCTGGAGTATTGTGTGCAGTTTTGGTCTCCTAATTTGAGGAAGGACATCCTTGTGATTGAGGCAGTGCAGCGTAGGTTCACGAGATTTATCCCTGGGATGGCGGAACTGTCATATGAGGAAAGATTGGAAAGACTAGGCTTGATTTCACTGGAATTTAGGATGAGAGAGGATCTTATAGAAACGTATAAAATTATAAAAGGACTGGACAAGCTAGATGCAAGAAAAATGTTTCCAATGATGGGGTAGTACAGAACCAGGGGCCGCAGTCTAAGAATAAAGGGGAGGCCATTTAAAACTGAGGTGAGAAGAATTTTTTCACTAGGAGAGTTGTGAATTTGTGAAATTCTCTGCCATAGAAGGTAGTAGAGGCCAATTCACTGGATTAATTTAAAAGAGAGTTAGATAGAACTCTAGGGGCTAGTGGAATCAAGGGATATGGGGAGAAGGCAGGCACGGGTTACTAATTGTGGATGATCAGCCATGATCATATTGAATGGCGGTGCAGGCTCGAAGGGCCGAATGGCCTACTCCTGCACCTATTTTCTATGTTTCTAGGTTTCTAAAATTTTTAAAAACTACGGATGCCGGAAATCTATAATAAGAGCGGAAAATGCATGAAAACAAGTCAACTTTTCAGGTCAATGGTTTTTCATCTTGCATATTATGTATTTACTTTGTTTTATCAAATGAATACATGGTATTAGAATATATGGTAGGCAGTATTAGAATGCTATTGAGATGGGATCTATCCATTTGTCTAGCTTCTCTCCACTTTATCTCCATACTCTTTGGTGAGTGGGTGGAACGTTTTAATTTATGGGTTAAAAATGGCAATGAAGGCAATGCGATTCCTCCTAATGGATAAATCAGACCAATTCATAACGAGTTGGTCTCCATTTGTCATCTTTTTGGAATCGTATGGTGCAACACAATTGTAAAATCTGTTTCAGGACTGGACGAGGGTTGGTCAAGATTATAAACAATGATCTCCTTACCCTTTTTAAAAAAAAAAAAATTTTTAATGTCTTATTCTCTTTTTTCTATTTCTTTTCCTCAACTTTCTACACTCATTCGTCTTTCTTCTTTTTCTTCACACACTATATATCTCACGCTTTTCTATCCTTTACGATCTAATTTATTTTTCTTATTCTAATCTTTCTTTAATATAACAAAAATAAAAAAAAAGTACATAAAATATATTATGAAAATATATATTAGGCACTTTGGTGCCATATGATTGTACTTCTAATAAAATAAAATATTTAAAAAAAATGGCAATGAAGAGTATTGTCAAGAGGACTCTAGATTACAACCAACATTCTTTTTATTGATTGTGGAGGGTATGAATAATAAAATCTTTCATTCTCAGAAGTGCAATAAAATAAGAGGCGAAAAACTTATTTGAGAACTTTACATGGAGTCATAGAAACATAGAAACATAGAAACATAGAAATTAGGTGCAGGAGTAGGCCATTCGGCCCTTCGAGCCTGCACCGCCATTCAATATGATCATGGCTGATCATCCAACTCAGTATCCCGTACCTGCCTTCTCTCCATACCCTCTGATCCCCTTAGCCACAAGGGCCACATCTAACTCCCTCTTAAATATAGCCAATGAACTGGCCTCGACTACCCTCTGTGGCAGGGAGTTCCAGAGATTCACCACTCTCTGTGTGAAAAAAGTTCTTCTCATCTCGGTTTTAAAGGATTTCCCCCTTATCCTTAAGCTGTGACCCCTTGTCCTGGACTTCCCCAACATCGGGAGCAATCTTCCTGCATCTAGCCTGTCCAACCCCTTAAGAATTTTGTAAGTTTCTATAAGATCCCCTCTCAATCTCCTAAATTCTAGAGAGTATAAACCAAGTCTATCCAGTCTTTCTTCATAAGACAGTCCTGACATCCCAGGAATCAGTCTGGTGAACCTTCTCTGCACTCCCTCTATGGCAATAATGTCCTTCCTCAGATTTGGAGACCAAAACTGTACGCAATACTCCAGGTGTGGTCTCACCAAGACCCTGTACAACTGCAGTAGAACCTCCCTGCTCCTATACTCAAATCCTTTTGCTATGAAAGCTAACATACCATTTGCTTTCTTCACTGCCTGCTGCACCTGCATGCCCACTTTCAATGACTGGTGTACCATGACACCCAGGTCTCGCTGCATCTCCCCTTTTCCTAGTCGGCCACCATTTAGATAATAGTCTGCTTTCCTGTTTTTGCCACCAAAATGGATAACCTCACATTTATCCACATTATACTGCATCTGCCAAACATTTGCCCACTCACCCAGCCTATCCAAGTCACCTTGCAGTCTCCTAGCATCCTCCTCACAGCTAACACTGCCCCCCAGCTTCGTGTCATCCGCAAACTTGGAGATATTGCCTTCAATTCCCTCATCCAGATCATTAATATATATTGTAAATAGCTGGGGTCCCAGCACTGAGCCTTGCGGTACCCCACTAGTCACTGCCTGCCATTGTGAAAAGGACCCGTTTACTCCTACTCTTTGCTTCCTGTTTGCCAGCCAGTTCTCTATCCACATCAATACTGAACCCCCAATGCCGTGTGCTTTAAGTTTGTAAACTAATCTCTTATGTGGGACCTTGTCGAAAGCCTTCTGGAAGTCCAGATACACCACATCCACTGGTTCTCCCCTATCCACGCTACTAGTTACATCCTCGAAAAATTCTATAAGATTCGTCAGACATGATTTACCTTTTGTAAATCCATGCTGACTTTGTCCAATGATTTCACCACTTTCCAAATGTGCTGCTATCCCATCTTTAATAACTGACTCTAGCAGTTTCCCCACTACCGATGTTAGACTAACTGGTCTGTAATTCCCCGTTTTCTCTCTCCCTCCCTTCTTAAAAAGTGGGGTTACGTTTGCTACCCGCCAATCCTCAGGAACTACTCCAGAATCTAAAGAGTTTTGAAAGATTATTACTAATGCATCCACTATTTCTGGAGCTACTTCCTTAAGTACTCTGGGATGCAGCCTATCTGGCCCTGGGGATTTATCGGCCTTTAATCCATTTAATTTACCCAACACCACTTCCCGGCTAACCCGGATTTCACTCAATTCCTCCAACTCCTTTGACCCGCGGTCCCCTGCTATTTCCGGCAGATTATTTATGTCTTCCTTAGTGAAGACGGAACCAAAGTAGTTATTCAATTGGTCCGCCATATCCTTGTTCCCCATGATCAACTCACCCGTTTCTGACTGCAAGGGACCTACATTTGTTTTAACTAATCTCTTTCTTTTCACATATCTATAAAAACTTTTGCAGTCAGTTTTTATGTTCCCTGCCAGTTTTCTTTCATAATCTATTTTTCCTTTCCTAATTAAGCCCTTTGTCCTCCTCTGCTGGTCTCTGAATTTCTCCCAGTCCTCCGGTATGCTGCTTTTTCTGGCTAATTTGTACGCATCATCCTTCGCTTTGATACTATCCCTGATTTCCCTTGTTATCCACGGATGCACTACCTTCCCTGATTTATTCTTTTGCCAAACTGGGATGAACAATTTTTGTAGTTCATCCATGCAGTCTTTAAATGTCTTCCATTGCATATCCACCGTCAACCCTTTTAGAATTAATTGCCAGTCAATCTTGGCCAATTCACGTCTCATACCCTCAAAGTTACCTTTCTTTAAGTTCAGAACCATTGTTTCTGAATTAACAATGTCACTCTCCATCCTAATGAAGAACTCAACCATATTATGGTCACTCTTGCCCAAGGGGGCACGTACAACAAGACTGCTAACTAACCCTTCCTCATTACCACACAGCACAGAAATAAGCTCTTTGGCCCAACTTGCCTATGCTGACCAAGATGCCCCATCTACATTAGTCCCAACTGCCCGCTTTTAGCCTATATCCCCCTAAACCTTTAATCTCTACTTGACATGGTAAATGTTAAGAGGCTATTACCTCAGGGTGAATATCTAGACATAGGGGGTCATGATCTCAGCATTAGGGGTTGGCTGGGATGAGGGGAGGTTTATTTACTTTTCACTTTAAGTCTTTGGAACCCAGGAAGTTGTGTTTAGACACCAAGGGAATCAAAGGGTATAGAGAAATGATGCAGATGCAGTGGAACCCAGCCTTATATTATTGAGTAAAATAATAGCTTGAGGAGCTATATCAGGCATTTATTTTCCTTTTCTTCGAGTGAAGATAGTTATCAATAGTTACAATAGGATCTTGATCAGTTGGGCAAATGGGCTGTGGAATATTGAATGGAGTTTCACAGTGACAGACAGGGCACTGGGGTCTGTTATAGTCCAGATGTATCTAGGAGTGCAGGTACATAGTTCCTTGAAAGTGGTCACAGGTAGATTGAGTGGCCAAGAAGGCTTCTGGTACATTGGCCTTCATCATTCACGGTATTGAGTTTAGAAGATATGTTACAGTTGTTCACGATGTTGGTGAGGCCGCATCGGAGTAATGGGTTCTGTTTTGGCAATAGGAAAGATGTTGTTAAGATAGAGAGAATGCAGAGAAGATTTACGAGGATATGCCCAGACAAGGGCCTGAACTATAGGGAGAAGTTGAGCAGGCTAGAACTTCATTCAGCCAGAAGGCTGATGGATGATCTTATAGAGGTGTATAAAATCATGAGGGGATTAGATGGGGTGAACGCACAGAATCTTTTACCTAAAGTAGGAGAATAAAGAACTAGATGACATAGGTTTAAGGTGAGAGGAGAAAGATTTGATAGGCACCCAAGGGGCAACATTCATTCAAAGGGTGGTGGGTATATGGAACAAGTTGCCAAGGTATTTGGGGCCGGTACCATAACAACATTTAAAGACATTTGGACAGGACATGGATCGGAAAGGTTTAGAGGGATATGAGCCAAACACAGGCAGGTGGGACGAGTGTAGATGGAGCATCTTGGTCAGCATGGTAAAGTTGGGCCGAAGGGCCTGTTTCCATGCTGTTTGTCTCTATGACTCTATGACTTACTTGTTTTCTAAGGTTGATCACCACCAAGCTAGATTCTATAATATCTTTCCTCTCTGAGCCCCTTGGATAAATCTTCATCTCTACAGATTTATTTTGCTTCACATGTGTTGACCTTCTAACCACGATCTCCTCCCCCAATTTCATCCTCCCATTTAACTACCCTACAAATACGTAAATGGCACTATCACAATTATTTGTAAATCTCGATCATTGACAGAGTGTTTTTCAACCAACTGTTCAAGTCCATTCACACACTCGTCTTCTGGTAGTTGTCCACGTTCTACACAGGGCAGGACATGCCCGCCATCGCCCTTGCAACCTCACTATATCTGACCCATATTTTTGCATCGACTAATTTGCATTTATATAGTATCCTTAATGAAAGTAAAACATCCCAAGGCACTTGAAGGGAGGATCATCAGACAGAAATACAAATTGATCGTACAAGGAATAGCAGGAAAGTTGAGCATTTAGTGAAAGAGTTGGGGAGAGGAAGAGGAGCAGGAAGTTTGGCCTTAATGATAGTTTAGTTTAGAGATACAGTGCGCAAACAGGCCTTTCGGCCCACCGAGTCCACGACGACCAGCGATCCCGCACATTAACACTATCCTACAAGGGACAATTTACAATTTTACCAAGCCAATTAACCCACAAACCTGTACATCTTTGGAGTACAAATTCCTCATATGTTGCGAAACATACTTGGCTAATAAAGTATGATTATGATTATGATCTTTGGAGTGTGGGAGGAAACCGGAGCTCCCGGAGAAAACACACGTGGTCACGGGAGAGGACGTACAAAATCCGTTCTGACACCACCCATAGTCAGGATTGAACCCGGGTCTCTGGTGCTGTAAGGCAGCAACTCTCCGTGCCGCACTAAAGATAGACAGCTAAAATGAAGGAATGCTTGAGAGGGCAGAATTGTGAGAACGCGGAGATCTCTGTGATTGTAGGATTGGGGAATATTGTGGAGACGAGGAGCAATAATGGTGTAAACAACAGTGCGAACTTCAACATTAAATAATTTCTGGATAGTGAACTACTTTCTGATACTTCCTTCAGAGGATTCTTCCCTAGTCTTGGCTGTGCCCTGAAGGAGCAATATTTTGATTATTTCCTCCACTTTCTTTATTTTCTCTCTTTAGGGCTGATTCAGTTGCATGGAATCCACACAAAATGCTGATGGCCGGTATCCAGTGCTGTGCTTTTCTTCTGAAGAACAACACAGTAAGTATATTTTAGTTCAGCTCAGTTTAGTTTATTGTCACGTGTACCGAGGTACTGTGAAAAGCTTTTGTTGCGTGCTAACCAGTCAGCTGAAAGACAATACATGATTACAATCAATGCATTTACAGGGTATAGATACAGGATAAGGGAATAACATTTAGGACAAGGTCAAGCCAGCAAGTCCCATCAAGGATAGTCCAAGGGTCACCAAATAGGTAGATAGTAGCTCAGCACTCTTCCATTTGCGGTCAGTGAAAGGTTGAATGAAATTATTTAGTGTAGTTTAGAGATACAGCGCGGCAACAGGCCCTTTGGCCCACTGAGTCTGCGCCGACCAGCGATCCCCGCACATTAACACTATCCTACACACTAGGGACAATTTAAATTTATACCACACCAATTAACCGACATACCTGTACGTCTAGAGTGTGGGAGGAGACCGAATAACTCAGAGAAAACCCATGCAGGTCACGGGGAGAACATACAAACTCCGTACAGACAGCACCCGTGGTTGGGATCGAACCCGGGTCCCTGGCGATGTAAGGCAACAACTCTACCCGCTGCGCCACCATGCCGCCCAGATGTTGGCCAGTTGCAGATAATTTTGCATGGTATCAAATGAGATGTTAGCATGAAATATAGCTACGTTTTTGTGCACCAAAAGTAGATGCAGTGCAGTTTGTAAGCATGCCAATATTATCCCAACCACAAATTGGGCAGGATGTGTCAGTTTATACATAGTGATTAGGGCAATTTAAATCATTGTTATTAAGTAGTGGTTTGATAATGAAAATGTAATCATGAAGCATGGTTTGCTGTTTGAACCATGAATCTAGCTTGGATCAGCAGCGCTACAGAGGAGTAAATGCAGCCGAGTTCCTATGGTCTATGTAAAGACAATAAGACACAGTTTGAACATGTAGTATACCAATCTCATTCAGCACCATCACACTGTGAATAAAGTAAACTGAAAATAGTTTGGTAACGTTTAAAGAAATCGTGTTCCATTTTCACCCAGGTGCCTTATTTAGCTTAGATTTGAGTTTAGAGATACAGAGCGGCCCACCAAGTCTGCGCTGACCAGTGATCCCTGTACACTAGCACTATCCGACACACACCAGGAACAATTTACAATTAACATAGCCAATTAACCTACAAACCTGTACGTCTTTGGAGTGTGGGAGAAACCAGAGCACCAGGTGAAAACCCACGCAGGTCACAGGAGAATGTACAAACTCCGTACAGACAGCACCCGTAGTCAGGATCGAACCCTGGACCCTGTCGCTGTAAGGCAGCAGCTCTACCGTGCTGGTTGTGGTCTTATATTCTGTAGCTCTCGTCACTAGTGGCCATTTCCAGCCTAGACGTTCTTTATCATCCTGTTTATTCCCTAATATGATAGCCAGTAAGAGTTAGTCTAGAGTGTCCAAATGTGTCCTCCATAACTCTAATCGTATTTGCTGGAAATTATTGTCGAATGTCTCGATTCTAGCGTAGAGATGAGTTAATTGAGCACACGTAGTGATTCACCCCCTCAGCGATGAATTTAGTCCGACACTAAGTGAGTAGATTAAATAATGCAAAGGGTGGCTCAGTGGTGCAGATGGGCAGCAAAGTGGCGCAGTGGGAACATTGCTGCCTTACTGTGCCAGAGACCCAGGTTGGATCCTGACTATGGTGCTGTCTGTATAAAGTTTGTATGTTGTCCCTATGGCTGAATTGTGAAAGGCTTGGATAGAGTGGATGTGCGAAGGATGTTTCCACTAGTGGGGAGTCTAAGTCATAGCCTCAGATTTAAAGGACATTCCCTTAGGAAAGAGATGAGAAGGGATTTCTTTAGTCAGAGGATGGTGAATCTGTAGAATTATTTGCCACAGACGGCTGAGGAGGCCATCAACCGATATTTTTAAAGCAGAGATAGATAGATTCTTGATTAGTATGGGTATCAAGGGTTATGGGGAGACGTCAGGAGAATGGGGTTTGGAGGGAGAGTTAGGACAGCTATAATTGAATGGTGGGGTAGATTGATGGGCCGAATGGTCTAATTCTGCTCCTATCACTTATGACCTTTTGACCGTGTGAGTTTTCTCTGGCTGCTCCGGTTTCCTCCCACATTCAAACAATCAATCAATCAGTTTAATTCGTCACATACACATATAAATGCAGTGAAATGAATTTACCAGCAGCGGTACCATTAAAAAAAAGTACACACAATATACAATCAGATTGAACACAAACATCCACCACAGCATTCTTCACTGTGGTGGAAGGCACAAAGTAGTCAGTCTTCCTCCATTGTTCACCCGTGGTCAGGGCCATAAACCCTCCACAGTTACCGCTACAAAGACTTTAAGACTTTTGCCTTCCATCACAGTGGTGGATGTTAAATTCGTGTTTATTGTGTGTTTTGTTATTTTATTATGTGTAAGACTGCAAGGCAACAAAATTTTGTTCAGACCGAAAGGTCTGAATGACAATAAAGGCTACTTTGACTTTGACTTTGACTTACATTCCGAAGACATACAGGCTTGTCGATTAATTGGCTTCTGTAAATTGTCCCTAGTGTGGGATAGAACTAGTGTACGGGTGATCACTGATTGGCGTGTACTGGGTGGGCCGAAGGGCCTGTTTCCACTCTGAATCTCTCAACTAAGCTAAATTAAATGGAACTGGGAAATAACTCAAATAAAGCATGCAGTTGGTAAGGCACCAGTAAACTTCTGAATTGCGAAAGCACTGGTGAACATTTGGGTGCAATTAACTATTTAGAAATGTTATCAATATGGCACATGTTTATTCAGTTTTCTCTTCTTCTTTCCAGGGCTTGATAGACAATTGCCACTGTGCCCAGGCCATGTACCTGTTCCAACAGGATAAGTTTTACAACGTGGACTATGATAAAGGTGACAAGTCAATTCAGTGCAGCAGGAGGGCTGATGCTTTCAAATTCTGGTTAACATGGAAGGCTATTGGGTCAAGTGGACTGGAGGAAAGGGTCAACCGTGCTTTTGCATCAGCCAGGTAAGACACTGACCATGGCAGCTGAACCTGGACAGGATCAAATTCTGCTCAACTTCAAAAATTCCACCTACTAATCATACCTTTACATAGCAAAACACAAAGTGCTTTACACAAAGACGTTTTCTTCAGATGACCTGAACCATCGCTTATCCACTCCCTCCTCAGATGTTGTCTGACCTGCTGGCTTTCTCCAGCACTTTGTATTTTGCTCAAGATTCCATTATCTGCAGTTCTTTGTGTCTCCATGACTCTACATAGAAACGTACAATACTGGAGGTGATCTTTCATCCCATTGTCCCAGTGCTGGCTTAGGAGGTGGGGAACAATGGGATAAGGAACATTTCCGTTTAGACCAGTGCTCTCTAGTTATGCTAGTTGTCACATTAAAAAGTACATCCTTTAAAAATCAAACAACTGCAGATGCTGAAACTGAAACAAAAGCAGAAAATGCTGTAAACACACCATTGGGTAGAATCTGAGGCAGGAAAAACAGTTAATATTTCAAAGGGTAGACCTTCTGTTAGTTCTATCCTTTGAATTATGTTTATAAATAAATGTATCAATCTGCACACAATATATATTTTGCCCTTGTGTCTGTGTCAGCTGTTTGAAAAGGCATGGACTGCTGTGAACTTGCAATATTACTGGACCTTCTGGATTTACTATAGTCCTCATTATTCCTGAGGTGCCGCGATTACTCAGTATTGGAATGTGTTTGCTCTCATTGAAGGATTCATGGCTCTCACTGTCATCCTGGAGTCTTTTACTTTAGAGATACAGCGTGGAAACAGGCCCTTTGGCCCAACGAGTCCACGCCGACCAGCGATCTCCGCACATATCCAACCGTATAAAACATGCTATATAAATACAAGTTATTTTACATGTTACATAAGGCGACAATAACATACTTTAGTTTTTTATGTTAGAGATACAGTATGGAAACAGGCCCTTTGGCCCACCAACTTCACACCAGCCAGCGATCACCATACACCAGTTCTATCCTACACATTAGGGACAATTTTTGGGAGCCAATTAACCTACAAACCCACAGGTCTTTGGAATGCGGGAAGAAATCGGAGCACCCGGAGAAAACTCAGGCAGTCACAGGGAGAGCGTACAAACTCCATACAGACAGCACCCACAATGAGGATCATTCCTGGGTCTCTGGTGCTGTAAGGCAGCAAGTCTACCGCTGTGCCACTGTGCTGCACTTTAAAATTGTTGCTGAAACCAAGGCAAAATAGCAGAGGATAACTCGTTACTCTTTTGTTACTATTGTACCGTACATTTTTATCGATGGTACATAAGAAAGAGTTTAAAAGTCCATGATGTGATCCAGAGGTGAATACAATAATGCAGCAACAAGGCAGATTCACCTCATAGTTGTGTCTGCATCTGCAAGGTCATTAAAAAGAATAGTTAACTTTGATATTCACCTTGGTTGATGGGAATTACACGATAAGTCCTTCACATACATGAAGCTGGTAGTCTAAACATCTAAAGTGCACGTACTTCTGTGCCTGTTTAATCTAAATGGGAAAAGTTCTCATGCTGTTTGCAATAAATCTTTTAGGTATCACTGTTGTGCCTGTAAAGATGGGGTTAAGGAATGATTTACGCCCTATCAGGATGGATTGAACTTATAGGCGACCATTGACACTTAAGAACGTCAGGCTTGCAAATTGAGTACCGAAGATTCTATCAATAAGGACCAATCTAGATCTGTTGAGGGACCCTTGTCTTTTATGTTGTGTATGGTGTAAGGCTGCATTTACAAATGTCCCTTTGTTAACATTGGTAACCTTTGAAAACAACATCATTTGATTCTAATTGTAGGTATCTGGCACAGGAAATTAAGAAGAGGAATGAATTCAGGTTGATTCTGGAGGTAAGCAATGTTATTCAAATCCTTCACTTTAGTTTCTCCGCTGGAAAATGTTGCTGTGGAATTATTATTAATTTATCTCAGTTTAGAAATAATGTTTTCTATATTTCCTGAAACCATAGGAGATAATTCAATCCATCAAATCCATACTGGCATGCATCTAGAAGTATCCTGTCCCCCCCCCCCCCTAATTCCTTTAATTCTTCCTCCTAAGCCCCCTCCACCCCCCCCCCCCCCCTCCCCTTTCCCATTTTTTGCCCCTTACCTGCAATTTGTAGCATATTTAAGCTACCAATTTGCCTGTATTTATGATGTGGGATGAAACTGGAGCACAAAGGGAAAACCCATGCAGTCACAGTGAAAACATGCAAACTCCACTGGATAGCACCCAAGGTCAGGACTAAACCAAGGTCCTACAGTTATTAGTTCTAACCTTGAGTAGAGACAATAATCAAGGACACTGGTATCATCGGGAGCCAGCCTGTAAGTCAGGAGAACCATTGGCTTAAAGAACTGGAGTGAGGGCGTATGAGGCTAGGAGTACCAAATTAAAATTGGCTCCCTCTTCAAAGCACTATCTAGTGACTATACCAGTGGTCGGATTGGGATTTGGTGTGTGCTTACTTGGCTGGGTCAGAAAACATTACTGTGAGCAAATTGGGGCCCCATATCTGAGGAAGGATGTACTGGCTCTGGAGAGGGTCTAGAGGAGGTTTACAAGAATGATTCCAGGAATGAATGGGTGAGCATATGATGAGCATTTGACAACACTGGGCCTCTACCCGCCGGAGATTAGAAGGTTGAGGGGGGACCTCATTGAAACTTACAGAATAATGAAAGGCATAGATAGAGTGGATGGAAGGATGTTTCCACTGGTGGGAGAGTCCAGGACCAGAGGTAATTACCTCAGAATTCCAAGGTGCTCTTTTAGAATGGAGGTGAATAGAAACTTATTTAGACAGAGGGTAGTTAATCTGTGGACCTCATTGCCACAGAGGGCTGTGGACAAGTCAGTGGATATTTCTAAGGCAGAGATGGACAATATCTTGATTGGAACGGGTATCAAGGGTTATGGGGAGAAGGCAGGAAAATGGGATTAGGTGGCAGAAATCAGCCATGATAGAATGGTGTAGTTGATGGGCCGAATGACCTATTTCTACTCCTGTAACTTGTGAACCTGTGAATCTTGACTGTGCCATTTAGGCTTAGGCATGGTGGCTGAATGCTTCTTCAGGGGTTAACTGAGTTAAATCAGTCAGCAGGAGATGGATGTTCATGAATGGTTCATAACTTGTGGGAGCGGACTTAGGCCATTCGGCCCATCAAGTCTATTCCATCATTCAATCATGGCGGATCTATCTTTCCCTCTCAACCCCATTCTCCTGCCTTCTCCCTATAATCTTTGACACCCGTACTAATCAAGAACCTATCAATCTCCACCTTGAAAATATCCATTGACTTGGCCCCCACAGAACTTCTGTGTTCAAGATGACTTTCCAGAAGGTTTGACAAATACTGTAGCCACTTCAGTGGCTGGTCAATAACACCATTGCTGTCTGTTATCTTTGCCATATTTGTTTGATTTCAGAAACCTCAGTGTTTTTAGATATGATTACACTTTGTTGTTAAACTACATACTCATTTTACATCAATCCTGTTGTATCCTTAGCCGGAGTACACGAACGTCTGCTTTTGGTACATACCACCTAGCCTGAGAAATGTGCCCGAGAACCAGGATTTCTGGAAGAAACTTCACACGGTGAGCGTTTATGAATAATCAAGGCTCCTAGACTTCACTGACACTTACACATCATTTCACGTATATCAAAATACCAAGCAGGATTGGCATAAATCTGTCCCTCCAGATGCACGGACAATTTCTTCCCAGCTGTTATCAGGCAACTGAATCATCCTACCACACCAGAGAACAGCCCTGAATTACTATCTACCCCATTGGTGACTATCTTTGATCGGACTTTACTGCCTTTACCCTGCACTAAACGTTATTCCCTTATCATCCCCTTATTCCCTTTACACTGTAAACGGCTCGATTGTATTGTCTTTCTGATTGGATAGCACGCAACAAAAACTTTTCACTGTATCTTGGTACATGTGACAATAAACTAAACTCAATTAACATATGGAAGTTTGGGCTGTTAAGGTGGAAAGATTTTTAGAGAACTTGATTGCCAAGATTGATTATGGCTTCTTTGCTAAAGGGGTTTCAGAATGTGCTGATGAAGTAACTCCGTGAGACAACAGTGCAAGAATGGAGCTCGGAGCATTTAAGTAATTGGGGCAGAGTACATTTGATTATATCAATTTAGTTGCCTATTATTCATCTTCATTGATCCTTACGTCCACTGAACTGTATGGGAATGAAAATCAGGTCATATGTATTGGTGGCCCTGATACAGCTTATGGTCAAAATTACCCGCCTTATTAAGAATGTATTTTATTTCCTATATCTGACATGAGCTATATTTTTGGAAGTTGTCCATTGGAAACAGTAGAAAAGGAATCCAGTTAAACATAAGCTAAATGTTGCCAAATGTCAGGATTGGCCTTGAGACTAGAAATGAATCTTTAGGAGATTACGGTGAGTAGCCCAAAAGGAGAACTGACAGGATGTTAAAAATGTATGTTTAGACATTATGTGCTGTGAGTTTAGACGTGTTAAAGTCCCATAGTCCAACAACGTTTTGTTCAGGGGTCTACCATTGCAGGTACAGCAGGCACTCAGGCAGTGAAGAAAGCAAATGGCATGTTGACATTCATAGCGAGATAATTTAGGTATAGGAGCAAGGAGGTCCTACTGCAGTTGTACAGGGCCCTGGTGAGACCACATCTGGAGTATTGTGTGCAGTTTTGGTCTCCTAATTTGAGGAAAGACATTCTTGCTATTGAGGGAGTGCAGCGTAGGTTCACGAGGATAATTCCCGGGATGGCAGGACTGACATATGATGAAAGAATGAATCGACTAGGCTTATATTCACTGGAATTTAGAAGGATGTGATCTTATAGAAACATATAAAATTCTTAAGGGATTGGGCACGCTAGATGCAGGAAAAATGTTCCCCATGTTGGGGGAGTCCAGAACCAGGGGTCACAGTTGAAGAATAAGGGGTAGGTCATTTAGGGCTGAGATGGGGAAAAGCTTTTTCACCCAGAATTCTCTGCCACAGAAGGCAGTGGGAAAACAAATTTATTGGATGTTTTCAAGAGAGAGTGTAGCGGGGACTCACAGGGGTCCAGCCTAAACCCGGCGGAACACGAGTTGTGTGCACAAGACGTATTTTATACTGTACAGTACTGCTCCCTACTCCTCACTGGTCACGGATGTTACCTGGCCTTAAATACCCACTCAGGTAAAACCCCGTAACTAGAGCCTCCCACACCCGAGATGCCTCCCTCCAGAGGCGCTTTCCTTTTCCTTCCTCTTTCCTCCCTTATTTTCTCTTCCACTTCCACTCTTCCTTTCTCCTCTCTCACCCATAACTTCCCTTTCATCTTCCCCCCTCCACCTCACTTTCCTCTCCTTCCCACCTCCCCAACTATCTTGCCTCCACCTCACTTTCTCTTATAGCTCACCTTTTTTTCACCTAATTTTCCTTCCACATGATCTCTCTTCCTCCTGGTCTTCCTTTCCCTCTGCTTCCTTCAACATATTCACCCTCCCATCTCATCTACAGGAAGCGGAAGTCTTGACTGCAGCTATTAAGACAGTGCCTTATGTTAAGAAATAACCTACAAGGCTTTGGAAAAATCAATTGAAATCTGGGTGACAAAGGAAAAATTGTGTCCCTTCAGAACTTTTGGGAGGTTTGTGGCCTTCATTGTGGAGACCACTTCATACCATTTGAACAGGATTAATCAGATTAGATTTCTCGCTTTATCAGGTTTACAGGTACGCAAAGACTTCCCAACCCTTGGCTTTGAGCAGCTATATGGTCTTGATGCTCTGGTCCCAGAGCTACAATGCCAGCAGATGGCGCTGATAGCTCTCTGTTGAAACAAAGTGGGGCAGGTCCACCTTGAATCTGAAGCTACATTTTCCCTCCTGTTTGCTTTTAACAAACCTTTTCTTAAAATGTTCTCACACTGGATCTCTCGGCCTTTCATGGTTTCATCTAATCCTACAACCCTTTACAATTTCTGCCCAAGTCCAAGTATGTCCTCAAAGTTCCACCATTAACAACTGTTTTCAGCCTCTGAGCCTTTGATTCCAGTTACCTTTCTGAACGTCACTACCACTCGATCTTTCTTTTCTTTGAGACAATCCTTAAAAATAGCTTATGCCCTTTAAGCTTATGCCCTAAAATATGGTGTCCAGTTTTGTTTTACATCAATGAAATGCCTGGGAACAATTTATTGCACATAAGATGCTGCAAAAATGCATCTGTTGTGCATTGTTTTCAAGTGTTGGCCAAACACTTTGCAAAAAGTTCTTAGTTGTGACACTGGGGCAATAAGCTTGCTATAAGCAAGGTACTGGTGCAGTGATAGCTGCAGTTTATGGTATGTACTTCCTTCTAATGCTACATTACAAAGTAACTGCATTTGTATAGTAACCTGTTTTAGAGTCATAGAGTCATACAGTGTGGAAGCAGGACTTTTGTCCCAACATGACCACAGCGACCAACATGTCCCATCTATACTAGTCCCACCTGCCTGCGTTTGGCCTATATCCCTCTAAACCTATCCTATCCATGTATCTGTCTGAATATTTCTTAAACGTGATAGCACCTGCCTCAAATTCCTCCTCCGGCAGCTTGTCCCATACACTCAACAACTTTTATGTGTAAAAGTTACCCCTCAGGTTCCTATTAAATCTTTCCCCCCTCATTTTAAACCTATGTCCTCTGGTTCTTGATGCCTCTACTCTGGGCAGGAGACCCGATCTATTCCTCTCATGATTTTGTACGGCTCTATAAGATTACCCCTCATCCTCCTGTGCTCCAAGGAATAGAGTCCTAGCCTGTTCAACCTCTCCCTATAGCTCAGGTCCTCAAGTCATGGCAACATCATCGTAAATCTTCTCTGCACCTTTTCCAGCTTGGCGCCTATAACAAGGTGCCCAAAACTGAACAAAATACTCTAAATGTGGCCTCACCTACATTAGCTATAAAGTACCTTGCAACACCCTGAATTTGTCAACAGAAAACATAGAACAGTACAGCACAAGAACTGGTCCTTTGGCCCACAGTGTCTGTGGCAAACATGATGCCAAGACCTACTTTATCTGCCTGCACATATTCCACATCCCTCCATTCCCTACATATGCTTATCCAAAAGTCTCTTAAATGGCATTATCGTATCTGCCTCCTTCACCACCCCTGGCAGCACGTTCTAGGCACTTACCACCCTCTGTGTAAACAACTTGCTTGCTCATCTCCTTTAAACTTTGCCCCTCTCATCTTAATGTTGCGGCCTCTAGTGTTTCATTTTTCCATCCTGGGAAAAAGGCTCCGACGATCTATCCTAACTAAACCTCTCATAATGTTATGCACAAAGTAGGGAATATTGTTTACAAGATGATCTTTCTTTCCTTTCCAAGGTATAGATGCATCTGCCACACAGTTCTGTAGTTATTACTTAGTGAGGGGATTGGAAAATATTTTCATTGTGCAGTTAGGCACAAGTCTTTGATTCTGGGCCTTGTGTCATCTCAAGGAGTGGGTGGAATTGGGAAACTATGAGCTTGTGGGCAGTGGCGGATGGGGAGGAGGAAAGGAAACCAGGGAAAATAATAATCTTCTCTAATCCATTTCCTTAAACATATTTCATCTGTTCCTTTTGACATGTGCGCAAGTGCCAATTTTATGCTTAATAACAGTCCTTTTCTCAAAGTATGAGGGTTTTAAGCAACAAAAACTTAGTGAGCATTCAGTTTTTAAATGAGTGTCAATTAACTTGAGTTTCACAAACCCACACTTAAAACTTGAAAGGCATATTAGATCTCAGGAAATGTGGTTCAGGAGGCAAGAGGCAACAGCGGACATAGTGTCATATATTTGTACACACAGAATACAGGGAATGTATTGTATGCAGTCTATGCATATCTGAAACAAAACACAATGCACCGAAACTCAAGAGGTTGTTTTCATTTGGAATTGGTTGTAAAGGATTAAAAGATATTTAACTTTGACTAGCTTCTGTTGAGATGTTTTATTCTATTGTGAACACAGTATTGGCGTGCACCTCTCTTTCCCTGTGTTGAAGAATGCACCTCATTCAGAGTTTGAAGCACTTTAGTCCTTGACTGCTTCAAACCACACTATGTAATTACAGCAACTTAAGCACTATTACAGCTGGATTAAAGTAAATTTAGTAACTGAAAATGTAAATGTGCGAAAATATCCACATCAAAATTAAAATAACGGCAGAATTTCTGGTAATACCCAGCAGGTTAGGCAGCGTTTGCAACAGAGAAAAACATAGTTACTGTCTCAAGCTGATAACATTTCTAAAAACTGGAGAAAGAATCAAGAGTGTTTTATTGTCATATGTCCCGGACGGGACAATGAAATTCTTACTTGCTGCAGCACAACAGAATATGTGAACATGTAAACATTGTATATAACGGGAAAAATAGAAAGTTCAATAAATAACAAATATAGTGCAAATAACAAATAATAATATAGTCTTTTGCAGTTCAGAGCTCAGAGCTTATTCGTTGTGTTTAATAGCCTGACGGCTGTGGGGAAGAAGCTGTTCCTGAACCTGGACGTTACAGTCTTCAGGCTCCTGTACCTTATTTGTGATGGCAGTGGTGAGATAAGTGTGTGGCCAGGATGGTGTGGGTCCTTGATGATTTTGGCTGCCTTATTGAGGCAGCGACTACGATAGATCCCTTCGACGGTGGGGAGGTCAAAGCCGGTGATGGACTGGGCAGTGATCACAACATGATGTAGTCTTTATATATGAAGTTATAAATCAAACATATTTTATGTAATCTCCAGTTTCTATTTGCTACAAGACAAGTTGTTTACACAGAATGTGGTGGGTCACGTTATGATGCACCAAGAAGTTGGCAGTTTGGCCCCTTGGCTCCGTTCTGCCTTGAGATCTTGTCTTTCCCCACATTCCCTAATAACTTTGGGCTATTTTCAGTCATGTTGTTTGAAGTCAAGTCAAGTCAAGGCACTTTTATTTCTATAGCACATTTAAAAAACAACTCTCGTTGGCCAAAGTGGTTTACATTGGTGGAGGTACTAACGTTATACAACAGTAGTTCATAGATTAAATACATACATCACTACATACATATAGCCCTCGCTCAGAGGACGTCAAGAAAGGCTTGGGAGTAGAGATGAGTTTTAAGTCTCGACTTAAAGGAGTCGATGGAGGGGGCAGTTCTGATGGGAAGAGGGATGCTGTTCCACAGACTAGGAGCTGGATAACTATTGGTTAAAATACTAAGGAGGGTAGAAGCAGAGGGTCTTTCAATCTCTGCAGAAGAGGTGGATGTGGCCTAGGCTTCATGTCTGATTTGAAAGGAGGTAATTTCAATGGTCCTTCACTCTCTCAGTACTTGCATCTTAGGAGTGGGACCATTGACCTGCTGAGCCAGATACAGCAGTACATAATGACTGGGCTTATGCAGTAGATGATGTGCATCATTCTGCCATAGCCATTGTGAAACTTCTGAACTCGCTGTCAGCCCCGCTGATGTCATGACATTGTTAGATTTGCACCACTAATATACCTTGCACTAGAAAATCATTGCAAGTATTTACTTCCATCAAGATGGTGCTAATGAGATGATTTAGACTTGAGAGATACTTGCATGCATATCATCTAGTAGTGTCTGGTGCAAACTTCAGCATGCAATTTGTTTCTGGGAACCATTCCAGCTTCCCTTGAGATTGTTGGCATGTTGACTGTAAAGACAATAGCAGTGATGGTAAAGTAACTTTAATTTGTAGCTCCAAGGAGGCAGATTCTTGGTGTGAATTACACTTATTACAAGGTGACGACAAGGGAAAGACCATGTGACAGCTTGGAGAGACAGCTGACAGGAGGAAACAGACCCCAACGGGGCTGTTATGGGCTAGCTACCCATAACAGCTGGCTCCGTCACCTTGTTAGGGCACAAGAGCCACCCTCACTTGGCTACAAAAAGTTCAAAGAGAAGAATACCCCTAGAGTCTGCGAGAGCGGGGGCGCAAGATGACTCATCGACTGACCACCCGGTAACAAACCTTGCAACGGACACGACATTGAATCAGGCAAGTGGCAAAACTCTTGAAAAACGAGCAGCTGGACACGTTCTTCAGACCTGTAGATGTGGCTGGACTAAAGTAACATCAACTCGTGGTCTCAAAATTCATCAGGGACGGAAGAAATGCTTGAAAATCCCCAACCCAGGGCCCCGCATTGACCAGATTCTGTCAAGAGGAAGGTCAAATCAGTCGGATGAAACTCAGCGGCAGGAAGAAACCCACAGTCCGCAGAGCATCAGCACCCTACGGGATGTGGCAGAAACTTCAGGCAACTGTCCAAGACTAACTTGTAAAACAAATAGCAAGAAATGATACTAAACCCCGCTTGAATCTGCTTACTTTCAATTTCAATAGTAGATAAGAGGCAGCATCTGACCTCCCCAGGTCAGGAGAGAGAATTAAAAGACATTCCTTTAGGAAGGAGATGCGGAGGAATTTCTTCAGTTATAATAATAATAATACATTTTATTTATGGGCGCCTTTCAAGAGTCTCAAGGACACCTTACAAAAATTGAGCATGTATAGGAAAAACATGTAAGGGGAATGAAATAAATAGTAGAGACATGACTAGTACACAAAGTAAAGACAGAATTCAATACAAAACACAGCATGAGGCAATTAATGCACAGATGAAAAGGGACGGGGACGTGGGGCTAAGGATAGGCAGAGGTGAAGAGATGGGTCTTGAGGCGGGACTGGAAGATGGGGAGGGACACGGAATTGCGGATCAGTTGGGGGAGGGAGTTCCAGAGCCTGGGAGCTGCCCTGGAGAAGGCTCTGTCCCCAAAACTGCGGAGGTTGGACTTGTGGATGGAGAGGAGACCGGCTGATGTGGATCTGAGGGACCGTGAGGGTTGGTAGGGGGAGAGGAGGTCAATGAGATATGTGGGGGCCAGATGGTGGAGGGCTTTGTAGGTGAGGACCAGGATTTTGTAGGTGATCCGGTGGGAGATGGGAAGCCAGTGAAGTTTTTTGAGGACTGGAGTGATGTGATGCCAGGATTTGGTGTGGGTGATGAGTCGGGCGGCTGCGTTCTGGACCAGTTGGAGTCGGTTGATGTAGGTGGAGCTGATGCCAAGGAGAAGTGAGTTGCAATAGTCCAGTCGGGAGGAGATGAAGGCATGGATGAGTCTTTCAGCAGCAGGCGGAGTGAGAGAGGGTCTGAGTTTGGAGATGTTGCGGAGATGAAAGAAGGAGGTTTTAATGACATGGCGGATGTGAGGCTCAAGGGAGAGGGTGGAATCAAAGATCACGCCAAGGTTGCGGGCCTGGGGAGATGGGGAGACAGTGGTGCCGTCGATGGTGAGAGTGGGGTTATTGATTTTGCTGAGTGTGGCTTTGGAGCCTATGAGGAGGAATTCTGTCTTATCGCTGTTGAGTTTGAGTTAAGAAGGCTTAGCTCTCAGGGCTACAGGAATCAAGGGATATGGGAGAAAAGCAGGAGCGGGGTACTGATTGTGGATGATCAGCCATGATCACATTGTAGTCAGATTTTGTTAGAATGCTACCTAGATTGAAGGTATGAGCAACAAGGAGAGGTTGGACAAACGTGGATTGATTTCTCTGGAGGGTCTGAGGTTTGACAAAGACCTGATAGATGTTTATAAAATTACACGAGGCATAGACCATCAGAACCTTTTTCCCAGGTCAAAGTTGAGAGGGCATAGCTGTAAGGTGAGAGGGGAAGATTTAAAGAAGATGTACATGGCCAGATTTTTTTGCATAGAGAGTGGCGGGTGCCTGGAACATGCTGCCAGGGCTGGTGGCGGAGGCAGATAAGAGAGTAGCGTTTAAGAGGCAGATGAGTGTGCAGGTAATCGCAGATCTACAGGCAGAGGAGATTAGTTTAACGGCATCGTATTCAGTGTAGACATTGTGGGCTGAAGGGCCTGTTTCTGTGCTCTATTGTTCTATTCTCCCTGTTCTTTGTAGGTCATTCCAACAAGGTCATATAAACATGAATATCACCGAAGCACATTTGTATAAACATGCACCTTAACAAAATATAACCTTTTTTAAAAAATATAAACAGCTGCCAAAACAAAACTTGTTGCATTTGACTGTTTTCCAATTTTCGGTCCTCAGAGGATGGGATCTGTCTTAAGGTCATAATGTCATAAGTGATAGGAATAGAATTAAGCCATTCGGCCCATCAAGTCTACTCCGCCATTCAATCATGGCTGATCTATGTCTCCTAAAAAACAATTCTTCTGACTTCTCCCCATTTATTTATTTAGCGAATGCAAAGTCCTTTAGCCAAGCAGTTGCCTCTTGATCTGCTGTATGAAGGGTGACAAGTCCTCCTTTGAGTCTTTGTTGAGGGCATGCTTCAATGATGTGTTGCATTGTTTGCTGCTCTCCACAAGCACACCGTGGGGTTGGGCTGCTGCCCCATTTGTGAAGGCTGGCCAAGCAGGGGCCATGTCCAGTCCTGAATAGCAAAGAAGATCAAAGCCATTGATGGTGTAACGGCCCGCTTCCTCTGTGCCCAACGTGAGTCTCTTGGAGACAGATGATGTCGATGGAGTGTTGGTGGGCGAGGACTTCGATGAGGCGTCGCTTGGCTGCAGAGAGGCCTTCAACATTCAGTTGTAGTATTCGGAGAGCAGGTCCAACTGCTTGGTGCTCTTGAGGCTGGTCGTTGTTGCTGCTTTCGGCTTTGGGATAATGACTAGGATTCTTTGACTTGGCTCTCAGGCGTCGTCTTGTAGAATTTAGTCTGCTGGGAGGATCATTGGCTTCCCCAGGCGAGCCTGGGTACTGACGGGGCGCGCGACGAGAACGCTGATCCATTGCCCCCCACTTCTCCCCATAGCCTCTGATAAGTGAACAAATCAGAATCTACCTATCTCTGCCTTAAAAACATCCACTGACTTTGCCTCCACAGCCTTCTATGGCAAATAGTTCCACAGATTCACCACCCTCTGACTAAATAAATTTCTCCTCATCTCCTTCCTAAAAGCACGTCCTTTAATTCTGGGGCTATGACATCTAGTTCTAGACTCTCCCTCTAGTGGAAACATCCTCTCCACATCCACTCTATCCAAGCCTTTCGCTATTCTGTTATGTTTCAATGAGGTTCCCCCTCATTCTTCTAAACTCCAGCGAGTACAGGCCCAGTGCCGACAAAGGCTCATCATAGGTTAATCTACTCATTCCTGGGATCATTCTTGTAAATCCCCTCTTGTCTCCTCTTGTGCCCAGTTTCGCTGTAGACACCAAGTTTCTCTATATAAGCACCATCCTTGGGTTAAAGAAACATGATTTACTGTTAGCATTGCCTTGTTGCATTTATTATAGAAACAAAATAGCATCATGAACTCTGCTTCAACAACTCAAACCTAAACTTATTAATAAAACATTACCCATCCTCAATCATGAGAGGTTATATTACAATCTTAGTTTATGATTAGAACGCTAGAACAATCTCTAATTAGTAAAATAATTTGTTTGAGTGTATTGCTTTTTTAAGCTGATGGATCTTAGATTCAGAATAAGGTTCATATAACGTTAATAACACACGGTAATGCTCTCCAAGCCTTTGGGCTGTTGCACAATCAACATGGCAGTTCAAATGAGGCCAGACTTGGGTGTGATTTGCTGCTAGAGATGATGCTACTGTGAATATTCAAACCTAGCATAGAACGAATCTAATGCCAGCCTTGTTTGATTCCAATGTTAGGGAAAATGGACATTTCTAATAACACTTTTGAAAATGTAAAGTTATTCAGTACAATATTGTGTTTTGAGAATATGATGTTCTCTTCTATGATTCAATGATACTCTACGGTTACATGTACCTAGGTACTGTGATTTGATTTGCACATAACCCGATTAGATCTTGTAGAAGATCTATACTACCTCGGCTGAACACAAGGTGGCGCCACATTTTGCGTGCCGACAGAGTTTAAAACGTTCACCAAACATTCCTATCTATCTGCTGCCTGCGGCCGCACGTGGCAGCAGCCTCCCCCCCTCCTCCCCTCCTCCCCCCCCCCCCCCCCCCCCTCCCCCCCTCCCCTCCCCCCCCCCCCCCCCCCCTCCTCCCCCCCCTCCCCCCCTCCTCTCCTCATACGTACCATACATAACATGGTACAAGAACATGGATGCACTCGATGGGAAAACTGTAATCGTTTTTTGATTTGAATGCTTCGATGGGAAAACTGTAATCGTTTTTTGATTTGAATGCTTTTATTTCTGGTGAACGATGGGAGTTGCAATGAGGCTGCAGGGTGACTTGGATGGGTTGGGTGAGTGGGCAGATGCATGGCAGATGCAGTTTAATGTGGATAAATGTGAGGTTATCCAATTTGGTGGCAAAAACAGGAAAGCAGATTACTATCTGAATGGTGTCAAGTTGGGAAAAGGAGAAGTACAATGAGATCTGGAGGTCCTTGTTCATCAGACACTGAAAGTAAGCATGCGGGTATAGCAGAAGAAAGCTAATGAATAACCTTAATAACAAGAGGAGTTGAGTATAGGAGCAAATAAATCCTTCTGCAGTTATACAAGGCCCTGGTGAGACCACATCTCGAATTGAATCCTTTATTTGTCATTCAGACCTTTCGGTCTGAACGAAATGTCGTTGCCTGCAGCCATACATGTAATAATAAACAACACACAATAAACACAAATTAACATCCACCACAGTGAGTTCACCAAGCACCTCTTCACTGTGATGGAGGCAAAAGTCTTAGGGTTGCTGTCTCTTCCCTCTTCTCCCTCTGCGCTGAGGCGATACCCCACCGGGCGATGGTAAGTTAGTCCCGCGGTTCAAGCTCCGCGGCCCGGGGGTGGTCGAAGCTGCCGCCCTCCAGTCCAGCGGACGCAGTTGTTGCCACGGGAGCTCCGGAAAACAGGCATCAACCTGTGACCCGCGAGCTCCCGACGATGTCATCCACTGGCCCGCGGCCGAGCCCCGGATTCAGGTCGCCGCCGCCTCAGCCACCGGAGCACCGTCTCCGCCCCACACCGGGCGGCCCACACGGCTGCGGCTCAGCCCCGCCCTCACGGGAGCACCTTCCAGCCGGGAGCCGGGCCGCCCACACGGGAGCGTCTCAGCCCCGCGCCGTCCACCCTCACCGGAGTGCCGAGTCGTGCTGCTGCCCGAACGCCGCCGCAGCTCGAAGACGGCCAGCCTCGCGTTGGTAAGTCCTGGCTGGCTCTACCTCCGGAGCCTCGAGGTCGGTCGCAGGTTGGAGGCCTCCAGCTCCGCCATTAGGCCTCAGCTCAGACGGGGGAAGAGAAGGGGGATACGACAAGAAAGTCGCATTCCCCTGAAGGGAGAGACAGAAAGCCCTGTTTCACCCCCCCCCCCCACATAACACCACCCAATAACCAAAAGTTTAACTGAACAAGACAAAAAAAACAACACAAAAAAGTAAAAACAGACAGACTGCAGGCGAGTTTGAGGAAGGACATTCTTGCTATTGAGGGAGTGTAGCGTAGATTCACGAGGTTAATTCCCAGGATGGCGGGACTATCATACGTTGATAGAATGGAGCGACTGGGATTGTATACACTGGAATTTAGAAGGATGAGAGGGTATCTTATTGAAACATATAAGATTATTAAGGGATTGGACACGCTTGAGGCAGGAAACATGTTTCCGATGTTGGGAACCTGGGGCCACAGTTTAAGAATAAGGGGTAGGTCATTAGCACAGAGATGAGGAAAAACGTTTTCACCCAGAGAGTTGTGAGTCTGTGGAATTCTGTGCCTCAGAAAGCAGTAGAGAGCCAATTATTTGGATACTTTCAAGAGAGAGTTGGATAGAGCTCTTAAAGAAAGTGGAGTCAAGGGGTGTGGGGAGAAGGAATGGGGTACGGATTGTGGCGCCAAAGACCCAGTTCGATCCTGACTGCGGGAACTTGTCTGTACGCTCTCCCCGCGACCTGCATGGGTGTTCTCCAGGGAGCTCCGGTTTCTTCCCACACTCCAAAGACATTTAGCTTTGTAGGCTAATTGTCTTGGTTTATTGTAAATTGCCCTTCGTGTTAGATAGTGTTAATGTGCGGGGATCGCTGGGCGGCATAGACTCGGTGGGCCGAAGGGCCTGTTTCCACGCTGTATCTCAAAACTAAAGGATTAGAAATTGAGTGGATAAACCTCTGATATATAACTCACATCATTAAATTCAAGTGGAAATTAGAAATAGTTCTTTCGACAGTGGAACTTGCTGCTCCAGGGAGTGGTTGAGCATATGGTCAATATGGTTAAGGGTTTTATTCTTAATTACATGAGGAGAATGGAAATAAAGGCGAAGCAGTTTGAGTGAGATGAAGCAGAGTTGATGAAGAAAACTAAAAGGCTGGACTGACTGGTTTGATGCAAGTAGTGTGTATGAAAATCCTGCTTTCAATATTCATGAGCTTCTGAGGTTTTCTCAAACCAAATAAACACCTGTTTTTTGCAGAAAGGGAACTAATTCTAAGGAACCGTCGCAGCCTTCTGGGGGACTCACCTGTTCTCACTGGGGTCCACATTGCACAGGTCCTATTCCTGGGTGTCCGTGGCCTAGGTTTGCAGAGCAAGGAAATAAAATTAATAAGATGATGGGAGCTAAATGGAGCCCAATAAAACTAGTAAGCACACGGTCTAAAGGGAAGATGGTAGTAGAGACAATGGAGAGGGAGCAATGAGAGAGGATCTCCTAATGTCAAGAGTCAAGAGTTTAATTGTCATATGTAGCCTCAACAGAACAATAACATTCTTACTTGCAGTATCATAACAGGTCAGTAAACGCAATACACATGGATAATATATAATAAACAGAAATACAATAAATGAATACGTGTAAAAATACCAATGTTTTTAGTGCAACCAGGCAGTCCATAGAAGTTCATAGTTAAGGTTAACGTTGTGTAGTGTTCAAAAGGCTGATGGTTGTTGATAAGATGCTATTCTTAGATCTGGTCGTCACAGTTTTTAGACTCCTGTACTTTTTTCCCATTGGTGGGAGTGAAAGAGAGTTTGGTTTAGGTTAGTTTAGTTTAAAGATACAGCATGGAAACAGGCCCTTCGGCCCACTAAGTGCACGACGACCAACCATCCCCGTACACCAGTACTATCCCACACTAGGGATAATTTACAATTTTTACTGAAGACAATGAACCTACAAACCTGCACGTCTTTGGAGTGTGGGAGTATCTGGGGAAAACCCACGCAGTCACGGGGAGAACGTGCAAACTCCATACAGACATCACCCACGGTCAGAATCGAACCCGTGTCTCTGGCGCTGTAAGGCAGCAACTCTACCGCTGCGCCACCGTGCCGCTCCTTTGTGTGTCTTTGATGAAATTGGCTACTTTTCATGGCAGCTGCTCATATCGATCCCTTCAATGATGGGGAGGCCAGTCAGTATCTGTTCTAGACTGGGCAGTCTGTGATGTGGTAGCAGAACTGCATCCTTTGTCATAATGTTTTACTTTAGCTGTCTCAGCCCCACCTTGCTTGGCACTGTGCCTGAACCTGTTCCCTTTCAATGTTACAGGTTGCACCAGTAATTAAGGAGAGGATGATGAAGAAAGGAAGCATGATGGTGGGTTATCAGCCTCATCGCGACAAAGTCAACTTCTTCCGCCAAATCATCATCAGCCCTCTCGTCAGCCGTGAGGATATGGACTTTATTCTCAATGAGATCGACTGTCTGGGGAAGGACTTGTAATTTGCTTTAAGGTGTAGGCAATGTGTTTACTGTTACCAAATGTTTACTAGAAAGTGTTCAAGATGTTCAGGCTTTAGTTTAGAAAATGGGGAAGAACTAACATACTCAATTTTAGCATGAACAAAATTAACCTTGATGAAGCAGACTTCACCCATCAGAACACATAAATGATAGATAATAGGGCTTCATAAACCTGCTTATTTTACAGAACAACATCAAGGCTTAGTGAACTCTTGATGAAATGTTTCTGATCTGTATTTATAGTCACTTATGGTGAGCTGGTCTTATGGTATAAGTGTCCTTGTGGACATAGTAATGGTGTACATCTTTGCTACCTCCGTGTCTCTGAACCTGGACAGAAAAGTAGCCTAAACTAAAGGACTTGCCTATTGCTAAATCCAGATCACGTTTTGGCAGTGAGCATCTTGACTTCCCCAGCTTCATTACCAGAAACTATTCTTTTGCTGCAGCCACTTTGACTCAAAATATTAAATCTATCTAAGTCATGAGATAGGTCAGATATATGAACTTTTAAAAAATTAGATTCTAATTTCTTTATTTTTGGCCATGTGGACATCAGATTTTAATTTTGCTTGGTGGCAAAACGCTATTCAGCAAATAACATTGAATTTTCATTTGCTGGTATATTAATTTATGAAGCTTAATTTCCAACCTATCTCTGTGACATGGCAATGAAAGGGCTGCCTTGGTTGGCCCTTGTACCCACAGAAGTACCTACATTTCTGTGGGTATTTTCCTGGCTGCAGTTAACATGGGTGAAGGGAGCTAAAGTACATTATGGAGCACGCATGACGGATCCAAAATGAACACTCATTTATTTTAATGAAAAATCCAAGAGCCCTAAGGCCATGAATTGCCAGCATGAGGCATTTCCCGAAAAACTGTCACCAATATTACTGGTACGGGAAAGAAACAATCATTCCTTTGGTCTGAGTGTCTGCAGAAATGTAAAATTACCGCATAGCACATTGTGCTTTGCCTGTCACCAGAATCATTAGAACAACATTAAATCGTGATCGTCATGCTAAAAAGACAGCAAGAGCAATGAGAGTTCACTGAAGGTGCAATATTACGAGGTACAACTGTGTGTGTGTCGCTCACACGATATAGCGCTGCTGCACTAATAGTTACATTAGTGACATGTTGTTGAGCTTAGCTCATTTAATTCTTGGCTATTATTCCTGCAGCTTACTAGGTACTGTACATTGAAGTGTGCAAGTTGCTTTGCGCATGTTTGAAAGAGTGATGTGAGATGTCACGACGGGAACTACATGGTCGCCAGGGCCAGAATTTCATTTTGTAACCTTCCCCCTTGCCCAAGGCATCCAAACGTACAGGGTACCTTAGTGCCTTCCTGAGAATCCACAAACAGTACTTCTGAAGGTTTTGAACAGCATGCTTTTTACTTAGAACATCTATTTCAAAGCTTTCAAGTCACTTTTTATGGGAAGATCACTCCAGACTAACTGTGCTGCTACAATAGATTAGGAAAGTACAGCATCTGCAATATTATGGCTCATCCTTTCTGTACGATGACAAAGCTTTTTTTTTCGAAAATAGCCTTTATATCTATGTAATATAGTTTTTGATTGTCTAGTGCTGGAGTATACACTTTCGACCTGCCTGCGAAATAATTCTGTAGAAGCGAGGTAGAATTGAAACATTCACTGTATGAGGAAAGGATCAGGGTACGGCAAGGTCAGGAATAAAGTGTTGAAATGTTGCCAGCTGTCCAACTCCTTTGTCGGGAGGAACTGCAGATGCTGGTTTACCAAAGAAAGACATAAAATGTGAGAGTAACTCAGTAGTATCTCTGAAGGTTTAGAAAAGACAAGGATTAGTACGGGTGTGAGGGGTTGTGGGGAGAAAGCAGGAGAATGGGGTTTGGAGGGAGAGATAGATCAGCCATGATTGAATGGTGGAGTAGACTTGATGGGCCGAATGGCCTAATTCTGCTCCTATCACATGACCTTATGACAAGGTCTCACACAGATACATTTCCTTTGGTATTTTGTTTTTGAAGAGTTCTTTATTTTGTTTAACTGCTGTTTTTTTTTTAATTTTCTATGATCATTGTTACATTTATTTGAATATTCAGTGAAGATGTATCACATGCAGAATGTTATATGTACACCTCATCTTGAGTCTCATCGAATGTATTTATTTATGTATGGTTATATCTGATCTGCTCAGATAGAATGCAAAACAAGGGTTTTCATTGTACCATGGTACATGTGACAATAATAATTCATCATCATTTCTAACCACTGCTTCTTGAAGGCAGTTGATTCTCTGCCCTACCAATATTCAGTCCCATGCTTCCCTTATGGGAATTTCCTTTCAATGTAGAAATGATGCTATGAGATTTGATTGTTAATTCTGTGCTTCCAAATGTACAAGCATAAAATATGGCTGCAGATGTAAAATTGTTGGATGGAAGTTGCCACATTTGTCATTAGCTTACAAGAACAAAGATGGCCGTCTCTAAAACAAGAGGGGAAAAGTGTGTCAAGGTATGACCCACGCAGAAGACTAACGAGAAAAGGTAGCGAGTATGAATTTGTAACATTATCTTCAATACCTCCAACAGCGGGGCAGTGACCAAGTCACTGGACAAGGCAACCAATGGCCTGATTTAGAAACTTGAGGTAGAAGCTCGGCAAATTTGAAAAGAAATCTGGGAAATAAAGCTGGCGCCAGTAGTGCTGACCGTGAAACTACTGGAAAGTTGTCAAAGTGCATCTGATTCACTTGTACTCGCTATCCTTATCTGGTTGAACCTAATGAGAGACTCTAGATCCACTGCCAAGTGGTGATGCTTCAGTGCCCCTTGAAAATCTGTAGATGCTAAATATTGCAAATGCTGGAAATGATCATTTCTGATAATACTATATAAACAATCTACATTATCAAAGTCAGTCGAGAGTATTATCAGAAATGAAACCTTACCCTGTCAATTGACATAATTGAACAAAGTCTTAAGATTGAAAATCACCCTCAAAATGTTCTGGAGATTAGCCACCAAATTAGAAAATGCAAATCAGAGGGCGATCCGAATAGATTTGGGCAGTTGGTGAGTTTAAAAGGACATTATCCAAATCTTTGATTTAATTACATTTACCCCTCAAGCCTAGATACCAAGGTAACGCTTTGTTGCCTATTTTAATTCTCTTTGAGTGCCACAATACTGTTTTAACATTCCTGCAATTTCCCTTAGCTTGGAATAATCTGCATTGGAGGGACTAGATTCTATTTCTTCTGATGTCCACGATAAAAAAAAGTCCCTGGTTGAGTCCCTTTCACCAGTATGTAACTGGCTTGAGAAATGTAATATTGGTTTGAAGAAGAACTGGTAGGATGACAGTGGCAAACCTAATGAGATCTGGGAAGATAGATAGCGATATCCATTTGTAGCTGTGAAATCCTTAACCAATAATGATTATATCCACTTAACATGATTCTGATATTGCAAGTTGAATGGCACATTATTTTTGTTGTTCTGAGACTACTACTAATTGATTACCTCATCAGGGTTTGTCTTTATATAATGGCCATCTACAAATTTAAGATATTGGGGTAAAAGACAAGACAACCTGTAATTTTTCTGTTTCCTGATAAACATCCTGTTAGTTTTTTTTGATACAACTTACTGATTAATGAGTCTCGTTGTGTACTCATTAAGTTGTACATGTGGGAGAATTTCTAATGGTTATTTATTGTTCTAATTTTAACAGCAAATCCGAAGAACATCTTTGTCATTCCATCTAAATTCATACAGGGAAATATATACACCTTTTGGTACTGCAGAGTGTGTTCACTTTCCAGTTGGCTGAGAAGTGGGTGGCAGGTTGAGGGAGGGATTGGGAGAATAAGTATGCAGGACAGTTGACAGAAGGACGACACCTCTACGGTTCAATGTAGGCAGAGTTGGTCATATCCACTTAGGCCACCTTGTAGTGTTGCCAACCTTTAATCAACCTACTGAACATAGTTTAAAGGGGAAATATACAAGTGCTTAAAAACATTAACTGCCATCAATTGAGCAGATCAACATCAGAGTGTTGGATTTTAATAGAACAAGGTCAAGTTCTCCAATTATCTAAGTTGCTAGTGTGCTGCTTTTACAGTGTTGTGCTGTCACTAAAGCACACATCTGCAGCTATACACCACTGCACTTGAAATAAAACTGTTTCTGAAGTGTTGATCGCAGTGAGAGAAATGTTGCAGTGCTCCTTATCTTTCTGTTACCCACCAATATCTGTCGTAGTATAAGAATTCATTTGTCCACAATTCAACTCCACTGAGCTACTCGAGCGACATGCCAAGAATGAACAATTACAATGGCTTTACTAGTTGGGATAAGGTTTCCGCATTATTTTACATAATGCGGCTTTCTTGGTGTTTTGGACCATTTAATATACAGTAGAACCAACGCATCAAAACAGCTGTACTCATACTTTTTATACTCAACTTATTGGGCTGAATTAGACAAAGTAAAAGTAAACACTGTTATGTTTTAATGTAAAACAAAGGATTTCTGTATTTAATGTAGTCAAATAAAAAATGATGAATCTAATCTGTATTCACACTTTTTATCGTTCTTTGTGCAGAACAATTGTACATTTTATTTCATTAGAGTTTGAAAAAAATCTCAGCTGTAGTTTCACTTGCAAATGTTTCTTCACATTTGTTCAGGGTCACTTCGAGTGTTCCCATAAAATACCCACTTCTATCCCAAATCCTGGGTCACCATTGGTGGCATTATTTGTAAGCACGATGTCTATTGCTCAAGGTGTGCCAGTGGTAGCCAGCTTTGTCTTTCAGCCAACATCAACGATTCATGCAGTTCACAGTGAAATGTGAATTAGATGGAATATAGTGAGGCTAAGTGTGGAGTCATGCATTTTGGTAGTAGGAATAAAGGCATAATAATAATAATAATAATAATAATATTTTATTGTCATTGCACACAAGCACAACGAGATTTGGTTTGCAGCTTCCAACCGATGTCATAACATAAATAACAAATAAAATTTAGATTTAGATATCCCGAGAACATGGATTGTAAAAAGAACAGTAAAACAGTCAAAACAGTTCAACAGACTAAAGTGCAGATGTGTCTGTGCGACGTGACCATCCGAGGGAGACAGTCCAGGGGGGATGGGGGGGGGGCACTCAGCAGGGCCGGTTCAGAGCCGCTTTAGCTCTGGGAATGAGTCTGGAAGTTCGGGCAGACTAAATGGGGAGAGAATCCAGAAATCCAAAGTGCAAAGGGAGTTGGGAGTGCTGGTGCAGGATTTCCAAAAAGTTAAGTTGAATCGGTAGCAAAGGAGGCAAACGCAATGCAAGTGTAAAGAAGGCAAACACAATAAATCTTGAATTTATTTCAAGAGGAGTAGAATGCAGAACAAGGATGTAGGGTGCTGGTCGGGCCATTTGGAATATTGTGAGCAATTATGGGCACCGTATCCGAGGATGTGCTGGATCTGGAGAGGGTCCAGAGGAGGTTTACAAGAATGATCCCAGGAATGAGTGGGTGAACATATAATGAACCACAAGTACATGTAACTGAGAATGGGAATGCTTGAAGTACCCTGTTTGCCCACTCCTAGCCCCTGATCCATTTCCATTGCCACTCAAGCACGAGTTGCCACATCAGGAACATGTGTCCACGCTGTATGACTCTATGACATGATCAAACCTACAGTAGGGACCTGGAGATGTGAGGAAGCAGCTATAACAGCTGTCGCACCATTCAAAATTGTTTTCCCTCGAATTTGCTTAATTATTATATACTTTTACCATTTCCTTGGTGGATTCCAGATGTTATAAAAAAGGTGGGCTTTCATTCAGTTAGCCTTCTGTGGCACATGTTGCATAAATGGCAGAATGCTGCAGTGTGGAATTCAAAACTTATCAACAACGAGATGAAATTCATTTGTTTTAATGTCTTTATTAAATACATACATTACACTCTTTACATTGCAAAGATGATAAATGTGTGGTTAACACACATGTACATATAAGCTTGGCTATACTTCAAAAATGAGTAAAATATATTGTTAATCATTCAGATAAAGGTTTCTATTTCCCTGCACTGCAACAGATTACATTCATTTCTTTTTTAATGGACTGAAGTCCCAAATCATTGTAATATACAAATTATTGAAAATTCAGTTCGCATTTAGTACAAGATCCACCAGCAATAACGCATTTGTAACATAATTCCTGAAAGGTTGCAAGATATCCCAAGACACTTCACAAGAGCATTATCGGACAAAATTTGATAACTATGACATTTGGAAAATGTCGGGGGGGAAAAAAAAGTATAGTTGTACAGAGACAAGTTTAGGTGGGGAATTTCGGAATAGAGGGACTTGGTAACTGAAAGCAGAGTCAGTAGTGGAGGGATGATCAAGAATTGGAAATTGGGATATTACTGGCAAGGCAATACAAGTCACAGAACATGTGAGAGATAGGAGAACAAGATGGAACACATTCGGACACAAGCAGCAGCATTTTGGGTGGACAAGTTGTGGAAGGATAGAAGGCCAGCTAGGTGTGCACTGAAAGAGTCTTGTGCAGAGTTTGAGGCAAGCATCTATAAAGACCAGCATGTAGTGCGTATAAATCAATATTCAGTTGATAATAGTTCAATATTCAGACATGGCAGATCTCCTTTGGCTGGGTGGCCCACGATTGATGCTCATTTGGTAGGAAGTGTTGCCATGGCTCACACTCATGTTTGTGGCCCCAAAAAGGAAAGAGACAGATTGCTGTCAGATTAGTGAAGTTGATGGTCAAACTAGCAGCCAATCTATACCCTCCATATCAAAAATCATGCTTAATCAATCCAATTCTTCCTCACTTTTGAGATGAATGCTGAAGATTGGATTCATGGTTCACTGTACCAATGAAACCTATGGTCCATCATGGTATTTGAACAATTAAGGATAGTAAAAAAAATATTGATTAGGCACTACACAAAACCGGCCATTTAGAGGCAACAGGTTACTAATAGTTTTTGTCCTGACATCGACTTGAAATCCTTTCAATGCCATCTCGATTGAAAGCTCTTTAAAAAGAACAATTAGATACATTTATCCTATGAAACATCACTTTGCATCCTTTTTAATCATATGTCTCACTTATATTAAGTGCTATATAAAAATGCAAGTTGAAAACTCCAGCATTTACAAAAAAGATATAAAAGGATTATATATATAGTAACAATTTCTTAAAAATACATTCAAGCAACTTATACCCCCAAAACTTGATAAAATCATGTCCAAGGCCCACAAAACCAGTGGCTGTAAATTGTACAGTCAGTTCAAAGTATGAGCATACACACAGCTTATGATTTGTAATACCATGAGGAGGTTGCAAAAGAATATCCAATTCCAAGAAGCATTAATATGTGGATTACGCATCCTTGGACAGTTGGTCAACCAACTTTAATTGAACTCGAAAACCATTGGAAGACAAGGCCATTGAGCCCTGAGCCTTGAGAAGCTTCATTTGTGCTGACGACCTTGGAATAGCAGCCCAGAGCACTCACATAGATGAGGTAGAAGCGACCCTCTCATCATCCTTACACAACTTGACAAACTACTACAAGGACAACCAACTGAAGGCAAACCTTGTGCAGACCCAAGTTGGCCTGTTCCACCTTCGTAATCGCAAAGCTGGGAGGAAGCTGTCCTTAACATGGAATGGTGTCCATTTGAGACACTGTGACTACCATGTCTATCTTGTGGTCATTCTGGACTGTGCTTTAAGGGGGCTCTGTGCATCCCCTCTGTGCTAAAGGACGCTCGAGCACAGAGGGGATGAATAGGTCAATGAAAGACCAGGTCCATTCTGGTCACCACCATCATCCCAATGATCACATCTCTCCACCTCAGGTACATATAAATCAATCTAGTCCAGGCCATTACCATCCAACTGTTCAACAAGATGAGAAGATTTTGATTTGATTTAACATTGAATGAAGCAGCCCCACTCTCCAGTGAGAGGATGCCAGAGGTCACCGAGCCAGGAGCAAGTCCTGCTTTTACGCCCCAGATTGTGGCATGTCTCTTCCTTCCTTACTCCAACATCTCGTCCCCAGTTCATTCCTATTTCATGTGCTAAAGCCATTCCAGGTTGTTCCTGCATCAAACCCAATGCAGAAAATAACATTACATTTTTGGGAGAGTGGATATTTTAAGCGCCTTGTTGCTGTGTACAACGCCTTAACAGACACACTGATTCCTATGATGAGGAGATTTTGAATACAGAACAGAAACTTCAAAAGTTTCTCAAAAGTATGTGGCTATACTTTCTATATACAAACATTGATAAAGTGCATGGTCAAAGGTTACAAAATGGAATCTTTGGCTTCCTGAGCTGTCACCAATCAGAAAATGCAATCCTATAACAATTGAAAAATTCCAGCCTTTTGCTTTTGGCACTCCCAGATTTCCACTGTCTTTGTGTTACTCAGTAAGTGACACAAGAATTTCTTCTGTGGGACTTCTGTCAAACTGTCCCCGCTGGTGCAAAGTTTTCCGCTGACACTTTGTTGTTTGCTTTGGGTTGTTTTTCCCCTCTCAGTCAGTTGGCCCATGTCCTACACCACCGTCACTGCTTTCAGGGTCTGTTTAGTCTCGCTGACCGTGCAGTCTTCAGGGATCTTCTCCTCCGAGCAGCTTCGCCCAGAGAGTTTGTCCATTTGGTCCAAATCACTGAAACGTTCCACGATGCACTGAGCGGTGAGCCGGGCCTCGGGATCGTGGTCCCAGCACTCCACGATGATCTCACATACCTGCTGCACAAGCTGCAAAAGACAAGGGGGAGGGGGAGTATGAATACCCCAAACCCAAGTTTAAAATATCCCGGTTTCTATAGAAATCCCGCTTGCATGTATTGTCGCTACTAAACCATTGGTTACTTGCATCAAAAACTGCTTTTCAAATTCATACATTCTAGGAGCAGAATTAGGCCATTCGGCCCATCAAGTCTACTCCACCATTCAATCACGGCTGATCTATCTTTCCCTCTCAACCCCATTTTCCTGCCTTCTCCCCATAGCCCCTGACATCCGTATGGTGGCTCAGCTGTAAAATTGCTGCCTTACAGCGCCAGAGACCTGGGTTCTAAGAATGCTTGTCTTACGGACTTTGTACATTCTGCCCGTGACCTGCGTGGGTTTTCGCCGAGATCTTCTGCTTTCTCCCACACTCCAAAAGACGTACAGGTTTGTAGGTTAATTGGCTTGGTATAAATGTAAAATGTCCTTAGTGTGTGTAGGGTAGTGTTAATGTGTGGGGATTGCTGGTCGGTGTGGACTTGCTGGGTCGAAGGGCCTGTTTCCACGCTGTATCTCTAAACTTAACTCTAAATTACTACTTACTAAATTAGCACCAGCAAGGGTTTTTTTAAAAACTTTTCTGCTACATTAACACACACTAGGCGATTTAGTCATTAAGATTTTGTCAATGACTGGTGTGTTAAAGCCTATAAGAAGTTTCATCCACAATCCCTTTGCCCCAAGGGCCTGTGCTTGACATCTTGAACTGCTAAATGAAATCGAAGAAAATAGAGGGCAACTTTCATTATTGTTTCTTTAGTGATCAATAACAGGCCAGGTACTTAAATACAACAGCGGCCTATTCTCATCAATGCATCAGAGGACAACTACCCTTTCATTAACAACATTATGTTCTGCAATACAGGAGACTATTCGGCCCTACCCATCTCCCATCAGTCTCATCACCTCGCTCCTTTCGCCTTGGACTTGCCCATTATTCTCTGTCACATGCCCGCCCACCAATTCCCTTTCAGCTCTTTGTGACACTGGCCCATTCACCCGTCGGCATATCATTGAGTCATTGAGGAACTGAAAGTACCTGGAGGGGCCTTAGCTTCACAGAGTCACCATGAAACCCGAGTGCTTACACATGTGAAGCAACTGCACTAACAGCTGCAGCACAGTCCCATCACACAAGCTTCCCTATGTCTCGTTCTCCTAAACCCTCCTGAACCTTTTGACTCCGAAGCAAAGAATACACCACGGAATAAATGTGGAAAGGATGGGTGCATACAGAATGTCTATCACAAGTAAATTCCAAATACCACCAACACGTTATTCTTCAAGTGTGCTGACTTTAGGATTTAATCTACGAAGGTTAATTTGTACACAGCAAGGTGTCACAACAACAGGAGAAACAATGAGGAAATATATATTTTGGGATGTCTAGGAAGGAACTGCAGATGCTGGTTTACACCGAAGATAGACACAAAATGCTGGAGTAACTCAGTGGTCCAGGCAGCATCTCTGGAGAAAGTAAATAGTGAAGAGAAAGTTTTGGGTTGGAACATTATGTTTTGAAATACAGGAGGCTAGTTGGCCCATCCTCCCCCCATCAGTCCCATTACCTCTCTGGTCTGAAGGGTTCCTATTCCTTTTTCTCCAGATATGCTGCCGGACCCACTGAGTTACTCCAGCATTTTGTGCCTATCTTATGTTCCTGGAATGTTAGCCGAGAGATACATATCTTGCAGGCCTACAGGGAACATCTCCAAACACAGCCAAGCCTTCCTTTGATTGGACATCATCGGCTCAGCATCCTACAGGGACTGTGACAATGGGGTGCTCTCTCCATTCTGCCTCAGCCAAGCGATTATGCTCAAGACCCTGGAGCGAGAATTGAGCCCAGAACCTTGCTGCCGCCCTAGCCTAGCCCACCTCTCGCCCATAGCTCCAGGCAGGAGCGTGGATGGGAATATCTTTAGCTGGGTCTAGCTGATGGGCTACTTTTGGTGCTCACTTTTCAGCATCCATTTGCAGTTACTCCGATTGTAAATGCAACCCCTTTCCACTCCTTCAAAGAGTTGTACTCCTCCGTTAGGTCAAGGGCTGAAAGGTGCCATCTTGTTCCAATACCCTCAGTGCAGTTATATTTCTTCATAGGGGCAAATATGCAGAGTGGGTTAACACATAAGACCCAGGAGCAATTCGGCCCATCGTCTGCTCTGCCATTCAACCATGGCCGATCTATCTTTCCATCCCAACCCCATTCTCCTGCCTTCTCCCCATAGCCTTTGACACCCTTACTAATCATGACCCCATCAATCTCTGCTTTAAAAATACCAATGACTTGGCCTCCACAGCTGTCTGTCTGTGACAAGGAATCCCACAGATTCACCACCCTGACAGTTATAACCCCTGGAAGCCGGGTTATTTACTGGGCACCGCAAGATGTTCGAGTACCTGGTGATTGAGCCAACTGTTGGGGATCTCAGGCCTTCCCCGATCCCTGAGAACAACATCCTTCATGCTTTCCACGCAGGGATGCTCCCGCACCTTAGAACCAAAGGCTGGCTCGTAGTCTTTCACTTCTGTGGAGGAAGAAAAGTTATCAATAACTGTGGTGGTGCAGCAGTAGAGTTGCTGCCTTACAGTGCTTGCAGCGCCGGAGACTGAATACAGGTGCTCTCTGTACGGAGTCTGCACGTTCTCCCCGTGACCGCGTGGTTTTTCTCCGAGATCTTCAGTTTCCTCCCAAACATCAAAGACGTACAGGTTTGTAGGTTAATTGGCTTGGTATGTGCAAATTGTCCCTAGTATGTGTAGGATGGTGTTAATGTGTGGGGATCGCTGGTCAGTGCAGTCTCGATGGGCTGAAGGGCCTGTTTCCGCTCTCTATCTATAAACTAAAAATACCTAAATGCAAAGTGTCAGTGAATCGTAACGAGGGACATCGCTTTCCCTGTTGCCAATGCCAGTAGCTATGTAACTTTATATATAATGTTGCTTTAAAACACAGTATTCAGTAGGAGCAAAATCCCTTTGGGAACACGAAGATAGGTCCCAACCAGAAACGTCACCCACCCATGTTCTCCAGGGATACTGCCTGACCCGGTGAGTTCCTCCAACATTTTGTGCCTTTCCTTGTTAAACCAGCATCTGGGTTTCTACCAACAACAAACACAGGTTTATATTCAGATATTATACACACTTCCTTATAATATAAACTGCAGGCATTTGGCCCATTGAATGATGTTGGCTCACAAAGCAGTCTCAATCTCCCACTAATTTTCCATACAACACATTCTCATCAACTCCCCTTAGCTTCTACCTCTCACCCACACACTACCCATTACGTCCAGTGGCCAATTAATCTGCTAACCCAGACTCTCTCTATGGCTCTGATTATGTGGGAAGAAACCAGAGCACTGGGTGAAACGTACAATACAATACAATACCGTTTATTTGTCATTTGAACCTCACATGAAGTTCAAACGAAATTTGGTTTCTGCAGCCATACAAGGAAAGAACCAAGACGCACACCAACACAATCCACACGAACATCCATCACAGTGAATCTCCACCTCACTGTGATGGAAGGCAAAGTCTTGTCTCTCCCCTGTTCTCTATTCCTCTCCCGAAGTCAAAGTCAAAGCCCCCGGCGGGTGCTAGCAAGTCCCACGGCCACTTAAAGCCGCGCCGGGCGATGTAAGGCCCAGCCCCAGGTCTTGATGTTGGCGCCCCCGGCTGGCGCTAGCAAGTCCCACAGCCACTTAAAGCCGCGCCGGGCGATGTGAGGCCCCGCTCCGGGTCTTGATGTTGGCGCCCCCGGCTGGCGCTAGCAAGTCCGTGGCCATTTAAAGCCGCGCCGGGCGATGTGAGGTCCCGCTCCAGGTCACTCTCAACCCCGCAATTCGAGCGGGAGAAGTCGCCATTGCCGGTGCTCCGTGAAGCAGTCTCCCACCGGGGACCCGCGAGCTCCCAGTGTCACCATCCACCGGAGTCGGGTCGCAGCAGCTCCGAAGCTGGCCAGCTCCACGATGGTAGGTCCGCAGCTCCGCAGGCTCCGTGACTTGAGCTGTCGTTCCGGTTGGAGGCCGCTCCACGGTGCTAGGCCCCAACGGCAACGGAGACCCGACAGGGAAAAGGTCGGGTCCCCGTACAGGCAAGAGATCTAAAAGTTTCCCCCACCCACCCCCCCCTGCCCCCCACACATACACAGTCAAAAACCCACCACAAACTATACACTCAACAAGACAATAAAATAAAAAAAGACAGACGGACTGCAGAGGCCACTGCGACGTCGGTCGTGCCGCCAACCCATCAATTGATGGGTACAAGGTCATAGAGAGAATGAGCAAATGAGTCATAGAGTCATGGAGTGATACAGTGTGGAAACAGGTCCTTTGGCCCAACAATGTCCCAGCTACCTCAGTCCCACCTGCCTGCGCTTGGTCCATAACCCTCCAAACCTGTCCTATCCGTGTACCTGTCCAACTGCTTCTTAAACGATGGGACAGTCCCAGCCTCAACTACCTCCTTGTGGCAGCTTGTTCCATACACCCACCACCCTCTGTGAAAAAGTTACCCCTCGGATTCCTTTTAAATCTTTTCCCCTTCAGTTTGAACCTATGTCCTCTGGTCCTCGATTCCCCTACTCTGGGTAAAAGACTCTGTGCATCTACACGATCTATTCCACTTTATTAACTCTCGATTGCTTCGCATCTTGAACATTTGTTCATCACCAGCCAAAATAGATAGTAGAATGAGCTTCTGATTGTCATTCTGTTCCAGTACTATAGGAGCTCAACCCACTTTGCAACCTAAAATTTAATTTCATCCCTGCAGTTTCTACAGCCAAATGCCAAATTCTCTGCAGTTAGGATGGAACCCATGTCACTGGCACTGAAAGGCACTGGCTCTACCAGCCGCCCCAACATGCCACCCAGATCACACCAGGTTACAATACCAACTGGTGGACAGGATCCTGGTTCGTATATCTACAACCCTTGCAGCTGAGTAATTTACCATCTACTGCAACCAGAGGAAATAGCCGATATAAATTGTCTGGAACACAGGTTGCAGCTATTTCCAGTACATTCCAACACATGGGGCAGCACTGTGGCACAGCTGGTACAGCTGGTGATTGACAGTGCCAGAGACCCGTGTTCAATCCTAAACTGTGGGTGCTGTCTGTGTGTGACGTTTGTATTCTCCCTGTGACGAGTGCTTTGGTTTCCTCCCACATCCCTGAACATCTACGTTTGTGCAAGTCTGGAAGACTGTAGAAGGCGCAGGGATGAAATTAAATTGTAGGTGACAAAGTGGGCTGAGCTCTTATCGTACTGGAACAGAATGACAATCACAAGCGATAAACCTCATTCTACTATCTATTTTGGCTGGTGATGAACAAATGTTCAAGATGAGAAGCAAACAAGTTAATAAAGAGAAAAACAGCATAGAAACAGGCCCTTCAACCCATCCATCAATATCAGCACCTGGAGGAGACCCAGTTTTTTCTAATATCTAGTCTCATCTGTCATGTACTTACTTTTAACAGGGTTTTATGGTTAATTGAAAGATATTATGAATGCGTCCAACTTTCAGTGTATGTTACACATTTGCAGACAGATGACAACATTATCTGGTTCTGTACAGGGCTTTATGGTCTAGGCTATCAGCAGTAATTGCATAGTAGGAGTACCTTATCTGTATAGGCCACCCACATATAGATTAATATTTTTTTTACTTGTTTACTCATCGCCATGGGAATGCCATCTGCTTCCTGTAGAATCCAAGGGGAAGACTTAAAGGATTAAAGGTTATTTTTTTTAAAAGGCTAACTTTATGGGAATGGTTTAACAAATCTCAACATTGCTGGGAGCATCACAAAGCTGCAGCAACATTAATACACTGTAGTGACCTCCTCCACTGTAATGCACAGGAGAGCCATCGGATGTAATTTGATACGAAGGCTGAGAGGCATGTTGAAAGACTTTCTTCAAGGAGGTCTGTGAAAGAGAGGCAGGCAGAGGGGTTTAGCAGGAACATTCTGGAGATTACGATGGACCCCAGCATTACAGAACGGTTGAAAACCATTCCCATTGCTGAGAGAATGGAGCAGCTGGGCTTGTACACTCTGGAGTTTAGAAGGATGATAGGAGATCACATTGAAACATATAAGATTGTTAAGGGCTTGGACACGCTAGAGGCAAGAAACATGTTCCCGATGTTGGGGGAGTCCAGAACCAGGGGCCACAGTTTAAGAATAAGGAGTAAGCCATTTAGAACGGAGACGAGGAAACACTTTTTCTCACAGAGAGTGGAATTCTCTGCCTCAGAGGGCGGTGGAGGCCGGTTCTCTGGATACTTTCAAGAGAGAGTTAGATAGAGCTCTTAAAAATAGCAGAGTCAAGGTGATATGGGGAGAAGCAGGAACGGGGTACTGATTGAGGATGATCAGCCATGATCACATTGAATGGTGGTGCTGGCTCGAAGGGCCAAATGACCTACTCCTGCACCTATTGTCTATTGTCTTTGCGAGTTTCCATAATGCAAACTCTTTTCTCCCCCCCCCCATTGAATCCAAGGTTACAGTTGAGACGCGCTCCTATAGGAATTCTTTCAATAGTAATGAGCGGCACGGTGGCGCAGCGGTAGACTTGCTGCCCCACAGGGCCAGAGACACGGTTTTGATTTTGACTACAGGTACTTGTCTGTACGGAGTTCTCCCCGTGACCTACGTGGGTTTTCTCCGGAATCTCTGGTTTGGAGAGAAGGCAGGAGAATGGGGTTAGCAAGGATAGATCAGCCATGATTGAACGGCGGAGTAGACTTGATGGGCCGAATGGCCTAATTCTACTCCTTCTGAACCTTCTGAATTTTGTAGTCGGCAGGGCAGCACTCTGCATATCGCCAACTTGGACAATTTTACATTTTTATCTGTACGTCTTTGTAATGTGGGAGGAAGGAAGATCTCGGAGAAAACCCACGCAGATCACGGGGAGAATGTACAAACTCCATACAGACAGCACCCGTAGTCAGGATCGAACCCGGGTCTCGGGCGCTGCATTTTGCTGTAAGGCAGTAACTCTACCATTGTGCCACCGTGACTCCTATTTCTTATGACCTTATGACATATAGGTTCGTAGGTTAATTGGCTTGGTATATTGTAAATGTAAAAATTGTAAATGTATATTAACACTGATAGACACACACACACAAAATCAGTGATTTGTGAATTTCATCAGGCCAATTTTCCATTCGCTGAACAGTCATAAGTACGGATAGTACGCTATAGATGAAGCTGTTGAAGGTGTGGATGCCAAGATGGAGCAAAATAATTCTGGGATCATAAGAATGTGGAATTGAAGGACCAAAGTGGTCTTGAAGGTCAGCAAGAGGCAACAGATGTAACGGGCACATGGAGAGATCTGAACACAAGCTTGCAAACTTAAAATGAGGCTTTGTTGGGCTAAGGGATCTATGTAACTGACAAGAATTTGGTCAGATATTCTGATGCGTCTTGCTTTTGCTACACTGGCACAGTCCAGTCGAGCTAATAGTGAAAGGTTTAGATAGAGTGGATGGGGGAGGATGGTTCCACTGGTGGGAGAGTCCAGGACTAGAGGTCATAGCCTCAGAATTAAAGGATGTTCCGTTAGGAAGGAGATGAGGAGGGATTTCTCTAGTCAGAGGTGGTGAATTTGTGGAATTCATTGCCACTAAAGGCTGTGGGGGCCAAATCAATGGTTATTTTTAAGTCTGAGATAGATAATTCTTGATTAGTACGGGTGTCATGGGTTATGGGGAGAAGGCGGGAGAACGGAGTTAGGGGGGTGAGATGGATCAGCCATGATTGAATGGTGGAGTAGACTTGATGGGCCGAATGGCCTAATTCTGCTCCTATTACTTCCAACTATACGACTTGCTACCTCACAGCGCCAAAGACCCGGAATCGATCCTGAGCTTGGGTGCTGTCTGTGTGGAATTTACACATTCTCCCTCTGGTTCCTCCCACATCACAAACACATGCGGGTTCATACGTTAAACAGCCTCTATAAATTGCCACATGTGTAGGGAGTGGATGAGAAAGTGGGATAACATAGAACTAGTGCAAACACCAGGGTGATCAATGGTCGGAGTGGGTTCAGTGGGGTGAAGGAGCCATTTCCTCAATTAATCAAACTCTCCTCATCTTGTTAGTCACAGAGTGCTGGAGTAACTCAGCGGGTCAGGCAGCATCTGTGGAGAACATGGATAGGTGACGTTTCACAGAGTGCTGGAGTAACTCAGCGGGTCAGGTAGCATCTGTGGAGAAGATGGATAGGTGACGTTTCACAGAGTGCTGGAGTAACTCAGCGGGTCAGGTAGCATCTGTGGAGAACATGGATAGGTGGCGTTTCACAGAGTGCTGGAGTAACTCAGTGGGTCAGGTAGCATCTGTGGAGAACATGGATAGGTGACGTTTCACAGAGTGCTGGAGTAACTCAGTGGGTCAGGTAGCATCTGTGGAGAAAAAGGATGGGTGACCTTTTGGGTTGGCACCCTTCTTCAAACTGAAAGTATAGGGGAGAGTAGACACAAATTGCTGGAGAAACTCAGCGGGTTCTGAGCAAGACCCTTCCTCAGACCCGAAATGTTGCCAGTTCCTTCTCTTCATAGATGCTGCCTCACCCGCTGAATTTCTCCAGCATTTTGTGTCTACCTTTGATTTTATCAGCATCTGCAGTTTTTTCTTAAACTGTAGAGGGGAGAGAACTGGAGGTATGAAGAGGCCAGAAGAAAGCAAGGCCGGCAACAGATGACCAAGGAAGGGTGAAGCGCATAATGGCCCATCGTTGGCTGGAGAGGACGTGATAATGAAGGGATACAAGGATGTGAACAGTGGAACTAGCAGGATGACTAGGGAGGGAATCTAAGGGTTACTTGAAATTAGAGAAATCACCATTCATACCACTGGGTTGTAAAATCTGGTTGCCAACTTCATTTTGCTAATTATTACCACCAAATACCACTAGTTGCTTCAAAGATGAATCCAAACAGCGTATGTCAAAAACATTCAATAAGCAATTAAAATTGCTTCACGTTCCAAAGAGCCAAGATTTGAGAAGCTCAAACAGCAAAGAAAATGATCGCAGGTCTAGACATGCCCCAGACGGCTGTGTCTGCAACTAGAGGTCAGCTGATATGAGCAGGGAGAAAGACGTTGCAGGGGGGAGGAAGATTACGTGCTGCGCTGCCAGAACTGCAGAAAACAAACATAGTGTGTGTCTTCATTATTGCTAATGGGGAAATGGTTGTGGAGATGAAGCATTAATGATTCAATACGAGATCTTAGGGTGTCACGGTGGTGCAGTGGTAGAGTTGCTGCCTTACAGTGCCAGAGACCCGGGTTCGTTCCTGACTACAGGTGCTTGTCTATACAGAGTTTGTACGATCTCCCTGTGACCTGCGTGGGTTTTCTCCAGGCGCTCCGGTTTCCTCCCACACTTGTAGGTTAATTGACTTGGTAAAATTGTAAATTGTCCTCAGTGTGTATAGGATAGTGTTGGTGCACGGGGTTTGCTGGTCGGTGCGGACTCGGTGGGCCGAAGGGCCTGTTTCGGTGCCGTATCTAAAAACTATGCTGAACGGAACAGATCTGCATAAGTGTCAGTTACAAAACAGCCAATGTCTCCATAAACCCCTAGCTACAAACCTCTTCTGATTTGCAACCTAATTTGAGAGATGGCTCAATAGTGGAACATTAGCGCGAACACGTTTTGTTGATCGATCGCGGCTCGGCAGCGCAATAACAAATGGAAATACGTTTTGAAAGGGAAAATGCCCCCAGGCAGGTTCTGTCAATGAAAGCAATTCAATTTGAACAAACAGATTACTGGAGGATCTTAACTCTTGATAGTAGGTGGCCCTGGTCAGTGAATCCTAAACACTGTCTGAATAAACAGTCGTCACAACTCGGTGCCAAGCAGAGATCTCCGGCTCGGTCACGACTAGTCAGTGACAACCTCCACATAACAATTGCACAGTGCCAGGGCTGGAGTTATGTCAATGTCTCCATTTACAAGGAGGTGACAATTGGCCACAATCCACCACTGCCATGTATTGCTCAAGCATCTTGCATGAAATAAGAACCTTTACGCCTGAATTTTGCAATAACACCAACGCAACAGGTTTCTCCACTGCGTCTATTTCTGAAAACATTTGTAACCAGTCAACTCTTCAGCATTACGTGCAGGGCAAAGATAGACCACTCCATCCTCTTTCAATGCTGCTACATTTAACCCCTTCTGCCTGTTCCCTTTATCAATTTGAGCGTTTTCCTCTCCATCCAAGAAATTGCAGCGAATTGTAGACGCAGCCCAGACCATCACGCCAACCAAACTCCCTTCCATTGCCTCTATTTATACCTCACACTGCCCCGGCAAGGCCAGCAGCATAATCAAGGATGAGTCGCACCCTGGCCACACCCTCTTCTCCCCTCTCCCTTTGGGCAAAAGATATGGAACTGAAAATGCACACCTCCAGATTCAGGGACAGTTTCTTCCCAGCTGTTATCGGGCAGCAGTGCTGAACTACTTTCTACCTCATTGGTGACCCTCAGACTATCTTTGATTGGACTTTACTGGCTTTATCTTGCACTAAACATTATTTCCTTATCATGTTTCTGTACACTGTGAATGGCTCGATTGTAGTCACGTATTGTCTTTCCGCTGACTGGTCAACACGCAACAAAACGGTACACGTGATAAACTTAACACTGCACAGTTGTGCAGCGCTAGAGTTGCTGCCTTACAGCGCTTGCAGCACCGGAGACCCGGGTTCGATCCCAACTACGGGTACTGTCTGTACGGAGTTTGTACTTTCTCCCCATGACCTGTGTTGGTTTTCTCAGAGATCATCGGTTTCCTCCCACTCCAAATACGTACAGGTTTGTAGGTTAATTTGCTTGGTACAAGTGTAAATTGTCCCTAGTGTGTGTAGGATAGTGATTATATAAGGGGATCGCTGGTCAAAGTGGACTCGATGGGCTGAATGGTCTGTTTCCACACTATCTCTAAAAATAAACTAAACTAAAAACTAAATGTCTATGTATCTTGTTGCTATTAAATGTACCAATCACACTAGGTGATAACTGTTTTCATTCTAAATACTCAGGAGTAAAAAAGTTTCTTATGTGGCTGCTCTGGTCTCAGAAGTCACGGAATGACATAGCACTGACACAGGTCTGACCATAGTGACCAAAATGCCCATCAAAACCTGACCCACATCCCTTTAATCCTTCCCATCCATGTAACTGTCCAAATGGCTACTCAATGTTATTATACCTCCCACTACCTCTGACAGTTGATCGATGGTCAGTGTGGACTCGCTAGGCCGAAGGGCCTGTTTCCATTCTGGATCACTAAACTGACCATTGACCAAGATGCCCTTGGAAATAATGAAAGGATTCGGTCAAACACCGAAGAGAGATACAAAATGCTGGAGTAACTCGGCAGGACAGGCAGCATCTCTGGAGAGAGGAATGGGTGACGTTTCGGGTCGGGTCGGGTTTGGAAGAATGAGGGGGGACCTCATTGAAACAGAATAGTGAAAGGCCTGGAAAGAGTGGATGTGGAGAGGATGTTTCCACTAGTGGAGGATGTATAGGACTGGAAGTCATAACCTCAGAATTAAAGGACATTATTTTAGGAAGGAAATGAGGAGAAATGTCTTTAGTCAGAAGGTGGTGAATCTGTGGAATTCTTTGCCACAGAAGGCTGCGGGGGCCAGGACAGTGGATATATTTAAGGCAGAGATAGATAGATTCTTGATTAGTATGGCTGTCAGTGGTTAAGGGGAGAAGGCAGGAGAATGGGGTTGGGAGGGAGAGATAGATCACCCTTGATTGAAAGGTGGAGTAGACTTGATAGGCCGAATGGCCTTATTCTAATCCAATTCCAAATAGTTTTGTGACCCTTATCCAGACTGAGTTTATGTTCGGTGTAAACTAGCATCTGCAGTTCCTTCCTACATATTTGGTCTGTTCCACTCCACTGTGATAGACCCTCAAGGTATGCCTACTTTGAAAGTTCTCCTCTTCTCTCCGTGTAACCTTCCTTATCTCGGTGTCTCCCTCTCCCCGACTCCCAATCTGAAGAAGGGTCTCGACCCGAAACGTCACCCATTCCCTCTCTCCAGAGATGCTGCCTTTCCAGCTGAGTTACTCCAGCATGTTGTGTCGATCTTGAGTCAAACGCCTAGTGGGATCTCACTTAACATTTGACTCAAGAGACAAGAGAATCACTAACTGAGCCTTCATTAACACCAAGGATCTTTTCCCCTCCTTGCAGAAGTTATAGATTTATCACCTACTGTGATTGGCACATTTAAGATCAACAAAGATACATAGACATTTGTTTTTTAGCTTAGTTTAGAGTTACTGAGCGGAAACAGGACCTTCAGCCCACCGAGTTTGTGCTGACCAGCGATCCCCGTAAATAAACAATATCCTACACACACTAGGGACAATTCACACTGGTACAAAGCCAATTAACCTACAAACCTGTACGTATTTGGAGTGGGGGAAGAAAACAAAGATCTTGGAGAAAACCCAGGCAGGTCATGGGGAGAACCTGCAAACTATCCATGCATCAACAGGCCAGCATATGAGCTCCACGTTATAAAGATGGGCTGTTTGATGTTTGAAGATATTTTATTGCCACTCACCGCCAGCAGCTGTGCATCGCGATAACATCTCCCACAGCACGAGGGCCAGTGAATACACGTCCGCTTGTTTAAATGCCTCGATATCCTCCAAATTAATTCGCGACTCCAGCACTTCAGGTGCCATATATCTAGCCGTGCCCACCTACAGAGTACATGAAAAGGGTAAAACAGGTCATGTTTGTACTTGTAAAATCTGACATGAAGAATAACAGTCAAACCCAACACTACTAACAAATGATTACCAATTCACTGGATGTATTCAAGAGAGAGTTGGATGTAGCTCTTAGGGCTAATGGAATCAAGGGGTATGGGGAGAAAGCAGGAACAGAGTGACTAAGAAGGAACTGCAGATGCTGATAAAATCAAAGGTAGAAATAAAATGCTGGAGAAACTCAGCAGGTGAGGCAGCATCTATGGAGAGAACGAATTGGCGACGTTTCGGGTCGAGACCCTTCTTCAGACTTGTACAGCAGGAACGGAGTACTGATTTTGATGATCAGCCATGATCATATTGAATGGTAGTGCAGGCTCGAAGGGCCGAATGGCCTACTCCTGCACCTATTTTCTAGGTTTCTGTACAAATTAACTTGTCCTTGAACTGCAGTTTCAATTTGCAAAAGAGCAAGAGTTGTTTGTCCATAACCTAGGGCACATTGCTTCCACACGCCCAGCATTGAGTCCGCAAGAAATTTGACCTTATAATCGGATGCTGTTGAAAAAGTTGTGCAAAAAGCAGCTGCCAGCTAATTGTACAGAGAAATTGGACAATGTCTTTGTCGGCTTTCATTCCTGTGGTATGGGCGTGGGCCTATGGGCAGAATGGCATTTAATGCCAGCGGTGGCTAGAAACAAAAAAGCAGCTTATCACTGCTGGCATGGCGACATGTACCCGTGCTACATCCTCTTGTAAATAAATGTGGTCGGTCTTCCCACAGACTATTTTATACTCAAGGCTAATTGGTCTCCATAAGACCGCCAGAAATTGCAGAGAATAGTCGACACCGCCCTGACCATCACACAAACCAACCTCCCTTCCATTGACTCCATTTATACCTCACGCTGCCTCGGCAAGGCCAGCAGCATAATCAAGGATGGATCGCACCCCGGCCACTCCATCGTCTCCCCTCTCCCATCGGGAAAGATATAGAAGTGAAATGCACACCTCCAGATTCAGGGACAGTTTCTTCCCAGCTGAACCATCCTACCACAACTAGAGAGCAATACTATCTACTATCTATGATTGGACTCTACTGGATTTTTCTTGCACTAAACACAGCTTATTTATTTATTTTACTTTTCTTTTTCATCGGTTGGAGCTGCATACCAAATCTCGTTGCACTGACGTGTAATGACAATAAAAGATATTATTATTATTATTATTATTAAACGTTATTCCCTTATCATGTATCTGTACACTTTGAATGGCTCGATTGTAATCGTGTATTGTTTTTCTGCTGACTGATTGGCACGCAGCTAATGCTTTTCACTGTACCTCGGTACATGTGACAATAAACTGAACTGAAACAAAACTGATCAATGACTGTTGAATGCAGTGACTCCTTGGAGACGCAAGTAAATGTTATAATTTGGACAGTGACATCGAGTTTGGTTTCAGTTTAAACTTGGACCGAATCTGAAGAGGATCCTTTTGGCCATGGGAAATCTAAGTCATCAAAGCAAACTATGATCTGAGGAAAGACATTCTTGCCATAGAGGCAGTACAGAGAAGGTTCACCAGACTGATTCCTGGGATGTCAGGACTTTCATATGAAGAAAGACTGGATAGACTCGGCTTGTACTCGCTAGAATTTAGAAGATTGAGGGGGGATCTTATAGAAACTTACAAAATTCTTAAGGGGTTGGACAGGCTAGATGCAGGAAGATTGTTCCTGATGTTGGGGAAGTCCAGAACAAGGGGTCACAGTTTAAGGATAAGGGGGAAATCTTTTAGGACCAAGATGAGAAAAACATTTTTCACACAGAGAGTGGTGAATCTCTGGAATTCTCTGCCACAGAAAGTAGTTGAGGCCAGTTTATTGGCTATATTTAAGAGGGAGTTAGATGTGGCCCTTGTGGCTAAAGGGATCAGGGGGTATGGAGAGAAGGCAGGTACAGGATACTGAGTAGATGATCAGCCATGATCATATTGAATGGCGGTGCAGGCTCGAAGGGCCGAATGGCCTACTCCTGCACCTATTTTCTATGTTTCCATGATACTGAAGGAGCTGACTTAATACAGGGAAATAAGACTGCTGGACATATGGCAAACCTCTATCTTAATGTGTCAGAATGACAGTACTTAATCAATTTTTAACACCACAATAACAATAGGCAGTCATGGAGCGATATAGTATGGAAATAGGTCCTTCGACCCAACTTGGCCACACTGGCCAACATGTTGAATGGCGGTGCAGGCTCGAATGGCCGAATGGCCTACTCCTGCACCTATTTTCTATGTTTCTATGTTTCTATGTCCCAGCTACACTAGTCCCGCCTGCCTGTATTTGGTCCATATCACTCCAAATCTGTCATATACATGTACCTGCCAACTGCTTCTTAAACGTTGGGATAGTCCCTCCTCAACTACCTCCACTGGCAGCTTGTTCCATCCACCCACCACCCTTTGTGTGAAAAGGTTACTCCTCAGATCCCTATTAAATCTTTTCCCCTTCACCTTAAACCTATGTCCTCTGGTTCTCGAGTCACCTACATTGGGCAAGAGACTCTGCATCTACCCGATCTATTCCTCTCATGATTTTATACACCTCTATAAGATTACCCCACATCCTCCTGCGCTCCAGGGAATAGAGACCCAGCCTACTCAACCTCTCCCTATAGATCAGACCCTCTAGTCCTGGTAACATCCTCGTAAATCTTCCCTGTCCCCTTTCCAGCTTGGCAACATCTTTTCTATAACATGGTACCCAGAACTGAACCCAATACCCAAGTGCCCAGTGCCCAAGGTTATGCATATACAACAGCTTTCTGGAACATAAGGAGAATGACGTAGTTGCTACCCCAATAAGCTGTGAAGGAAAGATCATTAAAGGCATTAGATGGAGTTGACGGGTATCTGAACACAACGAGAAAGTGATACTGTGGCCATGTTGTGATCTCATTAAATGTTGAAGCCGACTTGAGTGGCCAATTGTCCTACTCATGTTTACATGGATCGGAGAACAGGACAGCACAGGAACAGGGCCTTCAACCAAGCGCAGGCTCGGCGATCGTTACGCTGAACACCTCCGCTCAGTCTGCCCAGGCCCACGTGACCTCCCGGTTGCTAAACACATTTAACATTCCAGCATTTTGTGTCGACCTTCAACCATGATGCCAAGTTAAATTGAACGTGATCTATATCTGTCCATTCCTTGCATATCAATGTGCCTATTCATCCTATCACCAACTAGAGAGCTGTCCAACGCTATAATCTAACTCATTGCAGACCCTCGGACTATCTTCATTTGGACTTTATCTTGCACTAAACATTATTCCCTTTATCTTGCATCTGTACACTGTGGATGACTTGATCATAATCATGTATAGTCTTTCCACTGACTGAATAGCACACAAATAAAAGCTTTTCACTGTGGCTCTGCTCAGCCTCAGACAATAAACTAAACACTAGTTACCATATCTAAATTTTATACCTTATGTTCTGACTCATAGCTCATTCGATGCATTGGGCCTCATGCATTTCTACACTGAATAATGAAGGGCCTGTGGTGAATATGATCTCATTGCAGGTAGTCTGGTGTGGGAGATTGCAACCTTCATGTGGTCCGCCCTGTTTCGACAAATGCAATCAACCCGGCGTGCACAATTAAATAAGATCAAATAGTACAAGTTGTCCTACAACTTTAGGCTGGGCACGCCGTACGCAAGAAGAAGAAGAAGCCGGCAGTTTGTTTAATATGTCTTTGCAGGTGCTGGTTAATTTTTAGACAAAATCTATTTAACTCTCAGGTTAATCAATTACCCAAAAAGAAGTTTATATTGATATAATCGGCAATTAATAGCTTACTATTGTTTGTGTAGGAATTCCTTTGCAAGGTAAGGCAAAACCACTTGAACAACTTTAGTTATTCAAACAGTTTTAGTTTTGCAAGCTCACATGCAAACACCGCAGCCCTGCCCACAGGTTTACACGTCACATTAGTATCCTGCCTCTAAATTTATGCAAGCAATGACATTTATGAAGGAAATGCTGAACACCTCCAGAGTGGGTATCTATTGATATTACTCCATTCTCAGTGGAGGTTTTATTATTTTTTTAGTTTAGGTTAGAGATATAGTGCAGAAACAGGCCCTTCGGCCCACTGAGACCGTGCTGACCAGCGTTCCCCGTACACTAACTCTATCCTACACCCTGGGGACAATTTACAATTTTTATTACAAAGCCGATTTACTTACAAACTTGCGCTTCTTTGGAATGTGGGAGGAAACCAGAGCACCCGGGGCAAATCCGTGAGGTCGCGGGGAGAATGTACAATGTCTGTACAGACAGCACTCATGGTCAGGATCGAACCCAGATCTCTGACGCTGTAAGGCAGCAACTCTAGTGCTGCGCCACCGTGCCAGCCTAAAACTAAAACAAGACACCATTCTGAATCAGATTGCTTTCCTTCTATTTTACGGGTCCCCCTTCAACGTCTTGCCCACCGTGCGTGTTTCTGAAAAGAGGAGGCAACTTCACTACACATCAGTGAAGGGCAAGCGATAGATTCATCAGAGGTGGCCCAATTATGAGGCATCTTGATGAGGAGAGGTCTCCATGGGCAGACAGATCAGTAATTGATGGACACAGCTGTAAGGTGAACGGGCAAGAAAAAGAGCTGGCAGCTAATGGAAAACGGACAGTTAGCTTAAAGAGGAAAAATAATTAGAGGCCTGTGGTACCAGCAGCCAGTGTGACATAGACTGATGGGCCAAACGGCCTTCTCCTGTGATCCGTTATTCTAGAGTGGACTAGATGGGCCAAATGGCCTTTTTCTGTTCCACATCTTGTGGTCATGATTCCATTATCTATTTCCACGGTACAATAATCATTGATGAAAATATATACACTGCGGCGTGGTGGCGCAGCGGTAGAGATGCTGCCTCACAGTTCCAGAGATCTGGGTTCGACCCCGACTACTGTCTGTACGGAGATTGTACGTTCTCCTCTGACCTGCGTAGGTTTTCCCCGGGAGCTCCGGTTTGGTACAATCGTGCGTGTAGGATAGTTTTAGTGTGCGGGTCGACGCAGACTCGGTGGGCAAATAACCCGTTTCTGTGCTGCATCTCCAAACTAAACTTTGTGCAAGGACAAATACCACCATCTACGGTGACCCACAAAACAGAGTTAAATGCTGTTTGAAGATTCGCTTATTTACTATTGGGTGGGTGCATTAGTTTTGAGCGGGTGGCAAGTTCCATGATAATAGCACCAGCAGCTCATTCTGTACACATGCCAAGCCTATTACATTGCATTGATCTGTTGGCAGAATGCCCTTTCACTCTCATTTATTAACGCAACATAGCGACATCAATTAGGCGTCGGATTGCAGAGTCCTTGTCTGACAAAGTCAGCCTTTTAGCAATATCAACCAAATCTGTCGAGCACGTGGGCTTTCAAAGACGTTGGGTAAAGCACCCACAACACAGACTTGTTAGCGCAGTTAATGCTGCCAGAATTAACTGGGCTGTGGTAGTACAGATATGAAATTGGCCAAGGAGTAAGGATGTTGTTATCAACCTGGAGGGAAGCAAACACTGGTGATCCACCACAGTTATGTCAGAGTCATAGGGTCATGCAGCACAGAAACAGAAACAGGCCCTTCAGCCCATCTTGCCCATGCCGACCAAGGTGTCTCATCTAAGTGTGTCCCATTTACCCACATTTGGTCCATATCCCTCTAACCCTTTCCCATCCATGCACCTGTCCAAATGTTATTGTACATGCCTCAACTACCTGAGGAACAGCGCCTCATGTCGCTTGGGCAGCTTATAACCCAACAGTATGAATATTGATTTCTCTAATTTCAAGAAACCCTTACTTTCACCCTCTCTCTGTCCCTCCCCATCCTAGATCTCCAACTAGTTTCACTGTCCTTCTCATTAATGGTATTGATTGTATGACTCCGTCACCTTCCCCTTAGCTAACAATGAACCATTCTACATTTCCTTATCAACATCTGCTTTGATCTGTTGTTTTCACACCTTGCCCTTCCATATCTCTAGATTCCCTCTTCCCTGACTCTCAGTCTGAAGAAGGGTCTCGACCAGAAAAGTCACCCTTTCCTTCTCTCCGTAGATGCTGCCTCACCCTGCTGAGTTACTCCAGCATTTTGGGTCTACCTTTGATTTTATCAGCATATAACCATATAACAATTACAGCACGGAAACAGGCCATCTCGACCTTTCTAGTCCGTGCCGAACACGTATTCTCCCCTAGTCCCATATACCTGCGCTCAGACCATAACCCTCCTTTCCTTTCCCGTCCATATAACTATCCAATTTATTTTTAAATGATAAAAACAAACCTGCCTCCACCACCTTCACTGGAAGCTCATTCCACACAGCTACCACTCTCTGAGTAAAGAAGTACCCCCTCATGTTACCCCTAAACTTCGGTCCCTTAATTCTCAAGTCATGTCCCCTTGTTTGAATCTTCCCTACTCTCAGTGGGAAAAGCTTATCCACGTCAACTCTGTCTATCCCTCTCATCATTTTAAAGACCTCTATCAAGTCCCCCCCTTAACCTTCTGCGCTCCAAAGAATAAAGCCCTAACTTGTTCAACCTTTCTCTGTAACTTAGTTGCTGAAACGCAGGCAACATTCTAATAAATCTCCTCTGTACTCTCTCTATTTTGTTGACATCCTTCCTATAATTAGGCGACCAAAATTGTACACCATACTCCAGAATTGGCCTCACCAATGCCTTGTATAATTTTAACATTACATCCCAACTTCTATACTCAATGCTCTGATTTATAAAGGCCAGCACACCAAAAGCTTTCTTTACCACCCTATCTACATGAGATTCCACTTTCAGGGAACTGTGCACAGTTATTCCCAGATCCCTCTGTTCACCTGCATTCTTCAATTCCCTACCATTTACCATGTACGTCCTATTTTGATTTGTCCTGCCAAGATGTAGCACCTCACACTTATCAGCATTAAACTCCATCTGCCATCTTTCAGCCCACTCTTCCAACTGGCATAAATCTCTCTGTAGACTTTGAAAATCTACTTCATTATCCACAACCCCACCTATCTTAGTATCATCTGCATATTTACTAATCCAATTTACCACACCATCATCCAGATCATTGATGTACATGACAAACAACAGTGGACCCAACACAGATCCCTGTGGCACCCCACTAGTCACTGGCCTCCAACCTGACAAACAACCATCCACCATTACTCTCTGGCATCTCCCATTCAGCCACGGTTGAATCCATCGTGCTACTCCACCATTAATACCCAACAATTGAACCTTCTTAACCAACCTTCCGTGAGGAACCTTGTCAAAGGCCTTACTGAAGTCCATATATACAACATCCACTGCTTTACCCTCATCAATTTCCCGAGTAACCTCTTCAAAAAATTCAAGAAGATTAGTCAAACATGACCTTCCAGGCACCTGCAGTCTTTCTTGCACATTTTACCAACAAGCAGGACCAGCTTAAATGGGGCATCTTAGTCGGCATGGACGAGTCTTTCACACAGATGACAGGATCAGAGTGGAAAAAAGTTAAAAAAGAGATGTGATGGTGATGATGTAAATAAAGACCATTTCCGATGGAGTAGCATTAGCAGAAATGAACAGAGATTACTGAGTTAAGCCAAGAGGATCAGAACCAGATGTTCTTGTTTCAAACGGGCAATTGTGATTATTGGGTTAAGGGCAGGAAGAGAGACTCCACCTGTTTCCACACAGAGTTTCTTCCATGTCTATTTATTTTTAAAACCGGCTTTAAAGAGAGGCCAGGAGCTGTTGGAGATTCCTGGGCTGAGCGTGGCCAACATCTGTTTCACTCACTCAACACTACTTTTCCCAAAGAGTCCATCAGCAGGTGTTAGGATCCTGATTAACACAGGCAGGAGTACGAAATGTTGTGTGTGCAGCTAATGGGAGTCCTACAAATAGGCTCAGGAAATGCATTTTAATCAGCAACATCTCAGAAACAGGCACATGGACGGCAACTTTTGATGGCGAGGCGTTGGGAGCACAACGTACATGGGAAGCACATGCCGAGACAGACATCAAGTGTTGCTGGAAGATCATCAGCCCCAGATTCGATCCTGACTACGGGTGCTGCCTGTACGGAGTTTGTATGTTCTCCCCGTGACCTGCGTGGGTTTTCCCCGGGTGCTCCGCACTCCAAAGACGTACAGGTTCGTAGGTTAATTGGCTTTGTTAAAAATTGTAAATTGTCCCTAGTGTGTAGGATAGAGCTAGTATACAGGGATCGCTGGTCGGCACGAACTCGGTGGGTCGAAGGGCTTGCTTGCGCGCTGTATTTCTAAACTTGTTGGCCTCCCAATGGAGGCAGCTGGGACTGGTGTAGATGGGACATGTTGGTCAGCATGGGTAAGTTGGGCCGAAGGGCCTGTTTCCATGTGGTATGATACTAAACATAATGGCCGAGTGTTGAGCGGTGAAGCGAGTGCCAGGACTCTCACTTCATTGTCAAATAGCAAAGATGCCTCTTCAAGGGTTTGTTTACGTTTGTGCGGTGGTGAATTAATGATTTCCCAAAGCTTACTCCCCAAGGTGGTTTACATAATGCTGAATTTAATCCTTGGATGAACCCCCTTGTGTAATTATCATACATTGCAACAATGAAATAAGCGCCACTCGGAGTTGACAGTAGCTCAGCAGTGAGCTGGAGATGAGATTAGTTTAGAGATACTGCATCAAAACAAGACCAGTGGGCTGGAGACGAGTTTAGTTTAGAGATACTGCATGGAAACAAGACCTTCGGACCACAAATCAATCTCCCGTTCACACCAGTTCTATGTTATCCTACTTTCTCATCCATTCCCTACAAGAGGCCAATTAACCTACAAACCAGAACGTCATCGGGCTATGCCCTCTAGTGCTGGACATTTCCACCCTGGGAAAAAGGTTTTGACTGTCTACCTTATCTATGCCTCACATAATATACTTCTATCAACACTCCCCTCAACACTGACATCCCAGAGAAAACAATCCAAGACTGGATATCCAACCACTGCGTGCAGCCAAACCCCTTTAATCCAACCCCTTCTCTGCACCCTCTCCAAAGTCTCCACATCTTTCCTGTAAAGAGGCGACCACAACTGCACACAATTCTCCAAATGCTGACTAACCAAAGTGCCATAAATATTTCCAACAGGCTTTTCAATTCCCTCTAAGTTTTTTAAATTGTACCTGCTTAGATCTTGGACAAACTTGGATAGTTTTCTCAAGAATGTTGAAGGTTGAGGAGTGACCAGGTAGAGGTATATAAAATCACGAGGCATTGATGGACTACACAGTACCCAGGCTGGAAATGTCAAAGATTTAGGGCAGCACAGCGGTAGAATTGCTGACTTACAGCACCAGAGATCTAGGTTCGATCCTGACCACGGGTGCTGTCTATGTGGAGTTTGTACGTTCCCCCTGTGACCGCGTGGGTTTTCTCAGTGTGCTCCGGTTTCCTCCCACACTCCAAAGACGTAGAGGTTTGTAGGTTATTTGGCTTTGGCAAGTTGTAAAATTGTCCCTAGTGTGCAAGATACTGTTGGTGTACTGCGTGATCGCTGGTCGGCACAGAAGCGGTGGGCCCGGAGGGCCTGTTTCCGCGCAGTATCTCTAAAGTAAACTGAACTACAACTAAAGTAAAGTAGAGGGTATAGGTTTTAGGTGAGAGGGGCAAAATTTAAAGGAGATTTACTGGGCAAGTTTTCTTTTACACAGAGGGTTGTGAGTACCTGAACCACACTGCTAGATGTAGTGGTGGAGGCAGTAATGTAAGTGGCATTTGAGGCTTTTACATGGGCAAACGGATATGCAGGGAATGGAGGGATTTGGATTATGTGTAAGCAGACAAGTTTAGTTTATCTTGGCATCGTGATTGGCACACACATTTTGGGCTGAAGGACCTGTTCCTGCGCTGTACTTTTCCATGTTCCTCCAAACACTGAACCAGTAAAAAAAAAACAAAAAAAAAACCTGCTCCCTTCCAAAAACATTTCTAATTTCTTTCCATCACCTACTGGCTAAAAACAACATACTTTGGTTGCTGATTCTCCAGCCAGTTGCTTCCAGTAACTTGAAGCAAACTACACAACACATCTGAAAACTATTAACCAATTCTACTCCAAGGAGAATATACCAGGCTTTGCAAGCCTCTACACAACTGGTGATATTTTTGGAGCCCCTCAGACTATCTTTGATCGGGCTTTACTGTCTTTATCTTGGGCTAAACGTTATTCCCTTCATCATGTATCTGTACACTGTGAATGACTCAATTGTAATCATGTACTCTCTTTCCGCTGACTGGTTAATACATAAAAGCTTTTCACTGTACCTCAATTCACGTGATAATAAATAACCTCAAACCAAAGAACCAGGGTCAACCTTTTGGAAGGAGCTTGATAATCCATGTTGTAGGACAGATGTTGTCAAGCTGGAAAGGGTACAGAGAAGATTTACAAGGATGTTGCTAGGGCCAGAGGGTGTGAGCTATATGGAGAGGTTGAGTAGGTTGGGACTATTCCTTGGAGTGCAGGAGGATGAGGAGTGATCTTATTAACGCAATGGAAAGGAAGGACATTGATTAACGCAATGGAAAGGAAGGACATTAGTTTGCAGGATGTGGAATCGGTATGGGTAGAGCTGCGAAACACTAAGGGGCAGAAAACGCTGGTGGGTGTTGTGTACAGGCCACCTAACAGTAGTAGTGAAGTTGGAGATGGTATCAAACAGGAAATTAGAAATGCGTGCGACAAAGGCAAAACCGTTATAATGGGTGACTTCAATCTACATATAGATTGGGTGAATCAAATTGGCAGGAGTGCTGAGGAAGAGGAATTTTTGGAATGTATGCGGGATAGTTATCTAAATCAACATGTAGAGGAACCAACGAGAGAGCAGGCTATTTTAGACTGGGTATTGAGTAATGAGGAAGGGTTAGTTAGCAGTCTTGTTGTACGTGCACCCTTGGGCAAGAGTGACCATAATATGGTTGAGTTCTTCATTAGGATGGAGAGTGACATTGTTAATTCAGAAACAATGGTTCTGAACTTAAAGAAAGGTAACTTTGAGAGTATGAGACGTGAATTGGCCAAGATTGACTGGCAATTAATTCTAAAAGGGTTGACGGTGGATATGCAATGGAAGACATTTAAAGACTGCATGGATGAACTACAAAAATTGTTCATCCCAGTTTGGCAAAAGAATAAATCAGGGAAGGTAGTGCATCCGTGGATAACAAGGGAAATCAGGGATAGTATCAAAGCGAAGGATGATGCGTACAAATTAGCCAGAAAAAGCAGCATACTGGGAGAAATTCAGAGACCAGCAGAGGAGGACAAAGGGCTTAATTAGGAAAGGAAAAATAGATTATGAAAGAAAACTGGCAGGGAACATAAAAACTGACTGCAAAAGTTTTTATAGATATGTGAAAAGAAAGAGATTAGTTAAAACAAATGTAGGTCCCTTGCAGTCAGAAACAGGTGAGTTGATCATGGGGAACAAGGATATGGCGGACCAATTGAATAACTACTTTGGTTCCGTCTTCACTAAGGAAGACATAAATAATCTGCCGGAAATAGCAGGGGACTGCGGGTCAAAGGTGTTGGAGGAATTGAGTGAAATCCAGGTTAGCCGGGAAGTGGTGTTGGGTAAATTGAATGGATTAAAGGCCGATAAATCCCCAGGGCCAGATAGGCTGCATCCCAGAGTACTTAAGGAAGTAGCTCCAGAAATAGTGGATGCATTAGTAATAATCTTTCAAAACTCTTTAGATTCTGGAGTAGTTCCTGAGGATTGGCGGGTAGCAAACGTAACCCCACTTTTTAAGAAGGGAGGGAGAGAGAAAACGGGGAATTACAGACCAGTTAGTCTAACATCGGTAGTGGGGAAACTGCTAGAGTCAGTTATTAAAGATGGGATAGCAGCACATTTGGAAAGTGGTGAAATCATTGGACAAAGTCAGCATGGATTTACAAAAGGTAAATCATGTCTGACGAATCTTATAGAATTTTTCGAGGATGTAACTAGTAGCGTGGATAGGGGAGAACCAGTGGATGTGGTGTATCTGGACTTCCAGAAGGCTTTCGACAAGGTCCCACATAAGAGATTAGTTTACAAACTTAAAGCACACGGCATTGGGGGTTCAGTATTGATGTGGATAGAGAACTGGCTGGCAAACAGGAAGCAAAGAGTAGGAGTAAACGGGTCCTTTTCACAATGGCAGGCAGTGACTAGTGGGGTACCGCAAGGCTCAGTGCTGGGACCCCAGCTATTTACAATATATATTAATGATCTGGATGAGGGAATTGAAGGCAATATCTCCAATTTGCGGACGACACTAAGCTGGGGGGCAGTGTTAGCTGTGAGGAGGATGCTAGGATACTGCAAGGTGACTTGGATAGGCTGGGTGAGTGGGCAAATGTTTGGCAGATGCAGTATAATGTGGATAAATGTGAGGTTATCCATTTTGGTGGCAAAAACAGGAAAGCAGACTATTATCTAAATGGTGGCCGACTAGGAAAAGGGGAGATGCAGCGAGACCTGGGTGTCATGGTACACCAGTCATTGAAAGTGGGCATGCAGGTGCAGCAGGCAGTGAAGAAAGCGAATGGTATGTTAGCTTTCATAGCAAAAGGATTTGAGTATAGGAGCAGGGAGGTTCTACTGCAGTTGTACAGGGTCTTGGTGAGACCACACCTGGAGTATTGCGTACAGTTTTGGTCTCCAAATCTGAGGAAGGACATTATTGCCATAGAGGGAGTGCAGAGAAGGTTCACCAGACTGATTCCTGGGATGTCAGGACTGTCTTATGAAGAAAGACTGGATAGACTTGGTTTATACTCTCTAGAATTTAGGAGATTGAGAGGGGATCTTATAGAAACTTACAAAATTCTTAAGTGGTTGGACAGGCTAGATGCAGGAAGATTGCTCCCGATGTTGGGGAAGGCCAGCACAAGGGGTCACAGCTTAAGGATAAGGGGGAAATCCTTTAAAACCGAGATGAGAAGAACTTTTTTCACACAGAGAGTGGTGAATCTCTGGAACTCCCTGCCACAGAGGGTAGTCGAGGCCAGTTCATTGGCTATATTTAAGAGGGAGTTAGATGTGGCCCTTGTGGCTAAGGGGATCAGAGGGTATGGAGAGAAGGCAGGTACGGGATACTGAGTTGGATGATCAGCCATGATCATATTGAATGGCGGTGCAGGCTCGAAGGGCCGAATGGCCTACTCCTGCACCTAATTTCTATGTTTCTATGTTTCTATTGAGGCGAATAAAATTATGAGAGGAATAGATCGGGTAGATGCGCAGTTCCTTGCCCAGAGTAAGTAAATCGAGGACAGGAGGACACAGTTTCAAGGTGAAGGGGGAATGATTTAATAGGAATCAGAGGGGTAGCTTTTTCACACAAAGGATAGTGGATGCATGGAACAAGCTGCCAGAGGAGGTAGTTGAGGCTGGGACTATCCCAACATTTAAGAATCAGTTAGACAGGTACCTGGATAGGACATGTTTGGAGGGATATTGACCAGGTGGGACTAGTGTAGCTGGGCCATGTTGTTAATCCTGGCTAAATTGGAGAGGCTAGGACTTAAAAATGGGGTAAAATCTTCAGGGTTGCTGGGAGATTTGGTCAATTTGGAGTTGTTCTCTGCAGAGCTGCGACAAGCTGCAAAGAGGTGCCAGTGTGTCTGGAGCTTAGATACAATTTGCAAGCAAAGAATGAGAACATCTGCAAACCCTGTCAATTAGGTGCAAAATGCATAGAATGGATTGGATGGCTGCAAACCAGACATACACCTTGTGAATAATTGTAAATAATGTTGCAGAGTTCTGCTTTGCCGAGTGTTGATTGGATGAGGCATTGAGCCTTGTCTGGGTTTCTGGCAGATCAGGGTAAATGTTTTTAAGTTGGCTTCCTTACGAAGTCCGGTTTGAATACAATGTATTACGCTGCTGTATTATTGGGTTAGGGAAATGGCTGTTATGTATGGGGTTAATCGATATCTGTAATTGGGTTATTAAGAGACCACCCCCATGTGGTTCGGCCCTCGAGGTCCCGGGACATATAAAAGTCCGCTACCACGATGTCCAGAGTCGATCTTCTGGGAGAGCGCTTGGGACTGCAGGAACGTCTGGAGTGTCTCTGTCTGAGCGAGGTCCAGAGGGCTTGAACAGGCAGATATGGGGATTGAACCCGCGGTGGGATAGGTACAGTGGTTGAACTGTAACGCGCTTTTGTTAAAATAAAATTTAGTTGTTTCAAGTGCTTGATTCAGTGCTTTTACTGCAACTAGACTGGGGGGGAAGCTAAGAAACACCATTCAATCATGGGAGATCTATATTTCTCCCCCAACCCCATTCTCGCCTTCTCCCCATAACCCCTGACACCCATCTATATACTATTACTAAAACTCTCATCTTGACCACTTCCGGTCTGTGTTGTATTTAAATTTGCGCAAAAACCCTACCTTATATCGCCAGGATTACTTGCCACCTTACCCACCGTTCTCCTCTGCTCCTCTGCTCCAAATTTTGTTCCCATTGGTGGAAGATTACAAAAGTTATGAAGGTTTAATAAACCGTGAGATCAGCAGATTGGTCTTCTCGCCTGACAGTCACCACAAAGATAACATCCCTTCTGGCACCCGCGGAGAATAAAGCCCCGGAGGCAGGGCCGAGTCCACAAGCCGTGCGCACGCTGTGAGTCCACATCGCACCACCAACCCCTTCCCCTCTGGTCCCCCTCGCAGGCTCCTGCCCCTCCAGCTCTCTTCTCCTGCCCACACCCCACCCCACACCCCCTCCACCCACAAACCCCCCCACAACCCACTCCCCCCACAATGAGCCCCCCACAATGAGCCCCCCACAATGAGCCCCCCACCCCACCCACACACCAACGAAATTTCGTTCAGACTGAAAAGTCTGAATGACAACAAAGGATACTTTGACCTCTCCCCCCCACATACCCCTCTCCCGCACAAACCCCGCTCTCCCCCACAACACCCCCCTCTCCCCCACAACACCCCCCTCTCCCCCACAACACCCCCCTCTCCCCCACAACACCCCCCTCTCCTCCACAACACCCCCCTCTCCTCCACAACACCCCCCTCACCTCCACAACACCCCCCTCTCCTCCACAACACCCCTCTCTCCCCCACAACACCCCCCTCTCCCCCACAACCCCCCCCCCACATACCCCTCTCCCGCACAAACCCCGCTCTCCCCCACAACACCCCCCTCTCCCCCCACAACACCCCCCTCTCCCCCACAACACCCCCCTCTCCCCCACAACACCCCCCTCTCCCCCACAACACCCCCCTCTCCCCCACAACACCCCCCTCTCCCCCACACACCCCCCCTCTCCCCCACAACACCCCCCTCTCCCCCACAACACCCCCCTCTCCCCCACAACACCCCCCCTCTCCCCCACAACACCCCCCTCTCCCCACAACACCCCCCTCTCCCCCACAACACCCCCCTCTCCCCCACAACACCCCCCTCTCCCCCACAACACCCCCCTCTCCCCCACACACCCCCCTCTCCCCCACAACACCCCCCTCTCCCCCACAACACCCCCCTCTCCCCCACAACACCCCCCTCTCCCCCACAACACCCCCCTCTCCCCCACAACCCCCCCTCTCCCCCACAACACCCCCCTCTCCCCCACAACACCCCCCTCTCCCCCACAACACCCCCCTCTCCCCCACAACCCCCAGGGCTCTCACTTAACTTTTTTTTTCTGTTTCCAGCCGGGCAACCTAGTCAGCTTTTTAGGTTGCCAAATTACAGTTTAGGTGGTCATTTAAGACGGTTTGCATGACGCATGCGATAATGTGCTCGGACGAAGTGCGTAGTTACCAGTCGGAATTATGCTCAATGTAGTAGTAGTAGGCCCCACTCGGTCATGACTGACCATGGGTGATGCATCCTGGTCGGATGCAAGCCTGGGCGATGTCATATGGAGGCAGGCCGTTGCCCATACAGCACGTCCCCTCTCTCCACGTCGCTGATCCATCCAAAGGAACAGCAGGGCCGTTACAGTTTGGCACCAGCGCCGTCGCAGGAGCTGCCAGAGAGAGGTTGTAGACAACGACGAACTGCCTTAGGGGCTCCGACTCCGGATTTTCTTGAAGTTTACTCCTGGAGCCTTTTCCATGACTGGATATGGCCACAAGGCAGTGGAGGTTTTAAATCAGAGTTTTCCCTCTCCTAGATGGACTGCCTTGCCAGGCTGACGAGCACCATCTGCCCGAGACTCGTGGGGCTCAACGAAGCATTCACATATTATTTCTGCTTCAATTAAAGTCATAAACTAGACATATTCACCAATCAAGACATGATATATACAATGACATGCAGCCAAATACAGCATCTCAACTCTTTTCACATTGCAATGAATGCAATTTCTATTATTTCTTTCCACTTCCAAACAAAAATGTTGTTGTATTATTCAGCGTATGATCAACCTCGGTGAGACCAAGCGCAGGCTTGGCGATCGCTTCGCATAACAACTCAACTCAGTTCGCAATAACCAACCTGATCTCCCAGTAGCTCAGCAATTCAACTACCCCTCCCATTATGAATCTGACTTTTCTGTCCTGGGCCTCCTCCATGGCCAGAATGAGGCCCACCGCAAATTGGAGGAACAGCACCTCATATTTCGCTTGGGTAGTTTACACCCCAGCGGTATGGACATTGGCTTATCCAATTTCAGGTAGTCCTTGATTTCTTCTCCTTCCCCTCCCCATCCCAGCTCTCCCACTGTCGCTCCCACTGTCTCCGCCTCTTTCTTTTTTTTCCCGCCCCCCCCCGACATCAGTCTGGAGAAGGGTCTCGACCGGAAACGTTGCCCATTTCCTTGCCTCCATAGATGCTGCCTCACCCGTTGAGTTTCTCCAGCATTTTTGTCTACCCATTCACACAAGTTCTGTTATCCCACATTCTTCACCCACTCCCTACACATTAGGGGCAATTTTACAGAGACAAGTTAACCTACAAAGCCAATGCGTGTTTGGGATGTGGGAGGAAACCCACACGCTTGCAGGAAACCCACACGCTTGCAGGGAGAATGTGCAAATTCAACACGGACAGTGCCTGAGGACAGGATCGAACACAAATCTCTGGCGTGTGAGGCAGCATCTAGGCCACTATATATTTTGTTTTCCAACACACAAAAAATTATACGATTATAACTTTGGTTACTAAAAAAAAGAAACTATCCATTTTCAGTCTTAAATCTCAAAGTGATGGTATGTCCCTCTTTACAGCTACTGTATGTTTTAATTCAGTTCAAGACTATGGGGCAGTACATTGGCCTTAAAGTTGCTGCCTAAAAGTGCCAGAGACCCAGAATTGATCGTGAATATGGGTGCTGTCTGTGTGGAGTTTGCTCCTTTTCCCTTTGATCACATGGGTTTTCTCCGGGTGCTCGTTTCCTAACACATTCCAAAGGTATGCAGGAACCTTTTTCAGACCCAACCCAAACGTAATATTTTCCTTTTGTCCAGACATTCTGTCTGACCTGTTGAGTTACTCCAGCTTCTTGTGTCTATCTTCAGTTTAAACCAGCATCTGCAGTTCTTTCCTACACACACAATACTATATGATAGAACTTTATTAATCCCAGGAGGGAAAGTGTGTGTGTGTGTGTGTGTGTGTGTGTGTGTGTGTGTGTGTGTGTGTGTGTGTGTGTGTGTGTGTGTGTGTGCGTGTGTGTGTATTATATACGCACACACACACGCATATATATATTTTTTTATTTAATTAGTTACATATTCATAAATAAATATACACTCTTTTGTTTTCTCGTTTATAACATTGTTTGCAGAGTACTATGTTTACATATTCTGTTGTGCTGCTGCAAGAAAGGATTTCATTGTTCTAACTGGGACGTGAGAGAATAAAACACTCGACTCTTGATTTGCGTCGCTAATGTGTGGGATAGAACTAGTGTACGGGTGATGGGTGGTCGGCGTGGACTCGGTGGGCCGAAGGGCCTGTTTCCACGCTGTATCTTTAAAATTAAACTAAAAACACTAAAGCGGCCTTTTCACGGGGCGACTTGACGCAAGAGTTAACCGGAGTTTAACATCGTGGGAACCTCGTGCGATAACAGTGCGGCATTCGTGGACCACCGTGGACCACCGTAGCGCTAACGGCAGGTAGTCGTGTAACTTGGTCACTCGGGAGAAAATTCAAGAAAGTTTGAATTTCTCCAAGATTGACTTGTACACTTGTGGTTGAGTATTGCAACATTATATGAACGTAGTGGCCAGTGCGATATCCGTAATAACTCTTGCGGGTACCGTGGGAACTCCTGCGAACGGTGAACCCGGAAGCTGGACAGAGGGGACAGAAGGTGAGTAAAAATTATCTTCTGTGGGATTGAATTTAAAAAATAAATAAAAATAAAGATTTGCATCCGCATATGGACATCAACTTATTCATGAGTTATGTTAATGAGATTCAAGAAAATAACTATAATCTTTAAAAGGGACTTTAAAAGGGACTTTACTGAAAGGTTACGCATTTTTATGGTCCGTGAGAAATTTTTCACATGTACTTCTTTGAGAGATACAGGTCGGAGTCCTCGGGTCCAGGGGTCCGGAACGCTACCAATCAATGTTGTACAGAGACCCGTGTAAGGAGTGAACTGCACATGCTGGTTTAAACCGAAGACAGACACAAAAAGCTGGAGTAACTCAGCGAGTCAAGCAGCATCTCTGGAGAAAAATAGCTGATGTTTCGGGACGAGACACATCTTCAGACTCAATTCCGATTAGGCTGTCTGAAGAAGGGCTCCGATTCGAATCGCCACCTATTCTTTTTCTCCAGAGATGCTGCCTGACCCGCTGACTTACTCCAGCTTTTTATGTTTTTCTTCCCAGATCTGACTTACCTGCTGAGTTACACCAACATTTTGTGTCCTTCTGTGCGTATTAACCAGCATTAACCAGCGTCTGCAGTTCCTTTAGACATTACCTAACTTCAGATTTTAGAGATATAGCGCGTGGGAACTCCTGCGAACGGTAAACCCGGAAGCTGGACAGAGGGGACAGAAGGTAAGTAAAAATATCGACAAGGGAACATGTGTCCTTCGAGGACGTCCCACCTAATTGTCATTGTTGGATAATCTTTTTAACAGGAACACTTGCAGAGATGGCTCCCAGAAAATCTCAAAGAAAGGGGGTAAAGCGTGTCAGAGATGTTTTTGCCATGTTGCGCTATTCAGTTTCTATATTGTTTCAGTTTCTATATCTATATTGTTGCTCTATTCAGTTTCCCAGGGGGTCGGGACGGGACTGGAGTTGGGAGGGAAAGGTGGGGGAGTCGAGGGAGAGGAGGGGGAGACAGATGGGGGTGTCTTCATTTACTGGCGGCGGGTGTCTGTCACTGAAACAGGCAGGTGAGATTTCACATCCACCTTGTGTGTGCCTCTCTCTCTCTCTCCCTCCCTCTTACACAGGCTGAGAGACTCTGCCTCTGTGAGTGTACGTCTCTTTCTCCCCCTCTCCCACACACAGTAAGACCGAGGTACTGTGCTCAGTCCATCTGTGTCTCCCACATACACAGTAAAATATGTCTCCAAATGAGCCAATTCAACCAAGGGAGGATATATATAGTGTGTGAAAAAAAAAGTTACATCATTTGTGTCACGTGTAGTTCATGATGTTCATTCAAGATTTAACGCGAAAGCTCGGGAAACGGACAAGTCACTCGCACAAATAACAGAAATGCCGAGTACCGTGGGAACTCTTTATCTACCCCCGTTATATCGTGTGAGACTCGTCTGGACCACGACCTCTTCACTCTGGTGACATCTTGCGTCAACTCGCCCCGTGAAAAGGCCCCATTAAACCAGAGGGAGTCTAAAGAAGGGTCTCTACCCGAAACGTCACCCAATTTCTTCTATCCAGAGATGCTGGCTGCTCCATGGAGTTCACCAGCATAATTAAAGCGTGGAATAGTCTTCACCCTACTATAGTTACCCAACCAGATACAACTAAATTGAAGGTAGCTCTTTTTTCCCCAAGAACCCTTTTTTACTTAACCCCAAGTCAAGAGTCAAGAGAGTTTTATTGTCATGTGTCCCAGATAGGACAATGAAATTCTTGCTTGCTGCAGCACAACAGAATATGTAAACATAATACAGAACAGGAGATAAAAGTTCAGTGTGTCTTTATACCATAGACCATATATACACAATAAATAAACAGATAAAGTGCAAAAGGCGGTTAATGTTCAGAGTTTGGAGTTTGGTGGTGGACCCTCCACCACCTCCAGTTTAAAAACCATTTGGAATATTTTTGGAGGACCAGGAAACCAAGAAGCAAAAGTTACTCCAGGGAGTTACTCCTGATCCAGCTCCAGGGAGTGATTCTGTGTTCGTTTTCAGCGGTCGCGGCGAGGCGGCGACTGGACAGCAATGGCGGCCAGATCTCCCACAATGCAAAGGAAGGGAGAAAGTGCCTGGCGCCGACCAGTTGCTGTTGCAGTGCGCATGTACAGGGGGAGGATGTGCGGGCCCTGGTTGTGCGCATGTGCAAGGCGGCTGGCTGTGCCGGCGGATGAGGAGCGGGCGGAGAGTGGAGACCTGGCGGCCCGGAAATGGATACGGATGGTGGGCGGAGACGGAGAGTGACAGAGAAAGATAGAGAGGGGGGCCCCGCTCAGAGTTGGACGGCAGGTGTCCTGGGTGCTTGCTAAGCCGGGCAAAATGACACTGGTTTTAGGTTGCCCGGCGGGACTTTAGGTGGCCATTGGCAACTGGGCAACCATTAATTTTGGTCCCTTAACCCCCACTCCCCCCCACACAACCCCCCACGACCCACCCCCCCCCCCCCTCCCCTCCACACATACCCCTCCCCTCCACACACCCTCGCCCACACACCCCTCCCCCAAATAATTTATAGAGATGAAGGCTTGGACTCACCTGGCCACTGTTAGCTAAATCATCTACGGACAGAGAGGACTCCAGCCGCAAGGACAATCCAAAGTCGCACAGGCAACAGGTCAAGTCATTTTTCACCAGGATGTTGGAGCTTTTGAGGTCGCGGTGGGCGATGGGAATCTTTGGGCGGCCGCAGGGGGTGTATTCACTGTGCAGGTGGGCGATCCCTTGGGCCAGCGATCCCCCCAGCAGGCACAGGTCCTCCCAGTTCACCACGTGCCTGAGCAGATAGTCTTGCAGGTTGCCCTGCGGGTGGTAGGCGGTGATCAGCCAGAACTGCTTGCCCATCTCCGTGTCCCGCTCCTCGGCCGTCAGGAACTGCAACACGTTCTCGTGCTTCAGGTTGACGTCGGAGAAGATCTCCTTCTCGTTCTTCCAGGACACGTACTCGTCGAAGTGGAAGATCTTGGCGGCCACGGTCTCGAACTGCTCGGCGGTGCTCTGTCGCAGCTTGGCTTTGTAGACTTCGGCGAAACGACCCTTGCCCACCACGCCGTCCAGCTCCAGCGGAAGCAGCTCCGTGTTGTGGTTGATGTTGTTGGCACAGGTGGAGCTGATGTCAGACTGGTCATCGCCCAGGCGGATGTTGCAACCATCGCTGCGGTCCATCGCCCCCCGCATCCGGTGGCCCGACCTCTTCACCTTCTGTCCCTTCGCCCACTCCAGGTTCAGGCCCCTCAGTCTCTGGACCCGATACATGTAATAACCCACTATGACCACGGCGGCAATGATGACCAGTGGGACGAGGGTGACCAGGACCACCTCCAAGATCGGCTCCTCGTCCTCTTTCACAACTAGAAACAGATGGACATCAGCAGAGTTACAACAAGGTACAGATGCCGCAGTCAGAAATTGAAAAGCAAAAATCTCTTGAACAGGATAATAAAGTCAGACCACAAAGTGCTGGAGTAACTCAGTGTGTCGGGCAGCATCTCACGGGAACATGGATTGGTGACGTTTCGGGTCTGGACTCATCTTCAGACTGAAGTAGTGTGCTGATCAGAAAAGTCACCTCTCCATGTTCTCCAGAGATGCTGCCCGACCTGCTGAGTTACTCCAGCATTTTGCATCCTTTTGTGCAAACCAGCATTTTCAGCTCCCTGTTGCCTACAATAAAATCAGGAATACAGCCCAAAACGCAACTCTCTTAATTCAGCGTAATCTCTCCGAAAAGAACACTATGGTAATCACATTTCACTGGGCCATCTGGCACATGTGACAAATAAATGTATCTTGTATCTTGTATGCCAAAATAAGACTAATTTCACATTTTATGAATGGGATTACTAATATTGCCCACTCTGATACATTGGAGCAAAGGGGACAATAGATACTCCAGCTCCTGTAGGTACCACAGGCACCTAGCCCTGTTGTCTACTAACTACTAGCTGGTTCATCTCTGGGCTCCTAAGAATGTCGGAGGCTGAGGGGTTTATTCCTACTGTGGGGAAGGAGTTATGGGAGTCTGAAAACACTGGCCACCGTGATCAAGAATAGCTTCTTCCCAACAACCATCAGGTTGTTGAACAAGACAAAACACCGCAACTACCGCAACCATGAACTATGGTCAGTGTCACTAGCAATAAGGACTGTTTTTGCACTAGTTTTGGAGTTATTAATTTATTGAATTTTGGTTTATTCTTTTATCTCTGTGTAATGTGTGTAAAGGCATGTTATGTTGCTACCACAATTTCATTGCCCCATTGTCGGTACATGCTCTTTAACACGCTTGACCTGCACAAGTTCTAATATGAAAACTAATATTTAGATGTTGAGGGGTAACACAGACAAATGGATCCATGATTTATTTATAGTCATATGGTGTGGAAATAGGTCCTTCAGCCCAACTTGCCCACTACAACCAACATGCCTTATCTACACTAGTCCCACTTGCCCGGATTTGACCCATATCCCTCCAAACCTTTCGTATTCATGTACCTGTCAAATTGGTTCTTAAATGTTGCAATAGTCCCTGCCTCAACTACCTCCTCCAGCAGCTCATTCCATACACCCACCAACGTGTGTGTGGAAAAAGTTACCCCTCAGGTTGCAATTAAATCTTTCCCCCTTCACCTTAAACCTCTGGTTCTCGATTCCCCTACTCTGGGCAAGACACTTTGTGGATCTACCCGATCTTTTCCTCTCATGATTTTATACACCTATATAAGATTAACCCTCATCCTTCTGCACTCCAAGGAGTCCCAGCCTGCTCAAACTCTCCCTGTAGCTCACACCCTCTAGTCTTGGCAACATCCTTGTAAATCTTCTCTACACCCTTTCCAAATTGACAAATTAAATGTTTTAAAATGTTCTCATAATTTCAAGTCCGAGTTGGTTTCTGGAAACGTTACGTCCCATCAATCATTCTTTTAGACGTATCTACTTTCTTGAATTAGGACTCTGTTGACTGCATTGCTCGGAGGTCAGAGAGTTATGGATTGGAATCTCAGCACAAAGGTTTGAACACATAAATCTGGCAAGTATTTCCACACAGCACTAAGGGAGCGTTAGTCAGAATATTTTTTAAATTTCAGTTAAGATTTTAAATGTCAGCGGCCTTTGTTTTGAAAGGTTAATGTAAAAGTTCTCACTGAAATATTTTAAAGAGCAAAGCCGTTGTCCTTGCCCTTGAATCAGTCAATTGTTTTATGGTAACAGCCATTGCTAATGCTCATTGTCCAATTGACATGGTGTGTGTTTACTTGCAAGACCTAGGCAGTGCCCAAAATGGGCACCTTACCCGAGCACAAAGAAAAACTGGGAGATCTAAAGGCCCGAGGCAGGTTCAACATAAGTGGCGCATGGAGGAGCATGGTGGCGCAACGGTAGAGTTGATGCCTCACAGAGGACAAAGACATGGGTTCAAACCCGACCACGGGTGCTGCTTGTACGAAGTTTGCACGTTCTACCCGAGCACATTCTGATTTCCCGTCTCCCGTTTACACCTTCTCCTTGTTGGCCTTCATAACGAGAGGATTTGAGTGTAGGAGTAAAGAGGTCCTTCTGCAGTTGTACAGTGCCCTGGTGAGACCACATCTGGAGTATTGTGTGCAGTTTTGGTCTCCTAATTTGAGGAAGGACATCCTTGTTATTGAGGCAGTGCAGCGTAGGTTCACCAGGATAATCCCCGGGATGACGGGACTGTCATATGAGGAAGATTGGAAAGAGTGGGCTTGTTTTCACTGGAATTTGGAAGGATGAGAGGAGATCTTATAGAAACATATAACATTATTATAAAAGGCCTGGCTAGATGCAGGAAATATGTTCCCAATGATGGGGGAGTCCAGAACCAGGGGCCACAGTCTAAGAATAAAGGGGAGGCCATTAAAAACTGAGATGAGAAGTTTTTTTTTTCACTGGGAGAGTTGTGAATTTGTGAAATTCTCTGCCAGATGGAGAAAAAACTCCGTCTGCACATTTTTTCTATTTTCTTCCGTGTGCTGCGGTTTCCCCCCACATCCCAGAGACATGCAGGTGTGTAGATGAATTGGCTTCTGTAAATTGTCCCCAGTGTGTAGGATAGAGGTAGTGCAAGGGGTGACTGCTGGTCGGCATGGGCTCGGTGGGACGAAGGGCCTGCTTCCACACTGTATCTCTAAACTAAACTAAACGCATGTATATCATTCCGGAAGTGGCGGCGCTGGTAAACAGCTGCGGCTCGCCTGCAGTCCGTTTGTCTTTACTTTTTTATGTTGTTTTTTTTTGTTTTGTCTAGTTAGTTTTTGTTTTTTAGGTTGTGTTTATGTGGGGGGGGGGGGGTTGAAACGGGGCTTGCTGTCTCTCTCTTCGGGGGAATACGACTTTTTTTATCGTATCCCCCTTCTCTGCCTCCGTCTGCGCTGAGGCCTGATGGCGTAGCTGGCGGCCTCGAGACTCCGGAGGCAGCCAGTCAGGACTTGCACTGGGCTCGCTCCCGTGAGGGCGGCCCGGCTCGGGGCTGGAACGGTACTCCCGTCGGAGTGGCCCAGCTCGAGGGAGGAACGGTACTCCCGTCGGTATGGCCCAGCCCGAGGGAGGAACGGCGCTCCCGTCGGAGTGGCCCAGCTCGAGGGAGGAACGGCACTCACGTGAGGGCGATCCGGCTCGGGGCTGGAACGGTGCTCCGGTGGCTGGGACGGCGTTCTGGAGGCTATGACCCGAGTCCGGGGTTGAGCCGCGGGCCAGCGGCTGCGTCCGTTGGACTGGAGGGCGGCAGCTTCGACCACCCCGGGCCGCGGTGTTTGAGCCGGCCCATTGCGGGGTTCGGTGAGCCGCGGGACTGTTTGTACCATCGCCCGGTGGGGTATCGCCTCAGCGCAGAGGGAGAAGAGGAGGGAAGAGACTGCAGCCCTAAGATTTTTGCCTCCACCACAGTGAGGAAGTGCTTAGAGGACTCACTGTGGTGGTGTTAATTTGTGTTTATTGTTGTTATTATTGTATGATTGTATGTATGACTGCAGGCACGACAATTTTGTTCAGACCATAAGGTCTGAATGACAATAAAGGCATTCAATTCAATTCAATTCAATTCAATGCAACAGTATGTGGAAAGGAATGCACCAAACAAATCCTATCGCTCTCGCTGTTCAGAGCATTTCACCTTCTCTGGAACAATGCAGCTGAGGAAATCAGAAGCAAACATCGCCATACCCCTAGTGGAAGCAACAGAGCTTAAAAAGATAATGTGTCACTGTGCATGGATCACAACCGACGTGCAGAGTTTTTCAAAAGCAGTGAGAGTCATTTCCTGTTAAGAATCGAAACAGAGGTGGCTTAAAGAAATGACGAACAAAAAAACCCCCCAAACGGTTCTTCACAATAAAAACTGCAACACAAATACAAAAACGGACAGCGCGTGCTGGAGTAACTCAGGCTGCATCTCTGGACAACATGAATAGGTGACATCTCGGTTGAGGCCCGAGCAATGTGTCCTTTTGTGGATTAATCTGCACTTCCTTGTTTCTATGAACACAGCACTGAGTGTACACGTCAACAAATCTCTGGATCAATCTTCTACTTTAAACTATGTGTTTTCCACTTGATTTGCACTTTGCTGGTAAGACATAACTTTAAAAAACAAAACAAAAATGTAACCTTCCTCATAGAGCCATATAGTACAGAAACAGGCCCTTTAGCCCAACTTGTCAATACCGACCAAGTTATCCCAGCTATGTTAGGCCCACCTCCCTGTGTTTGGCACATATCCCCCTAAACCTTTCCCATCATGAGGCCGTCCAAATGTCTTTTAAATATCGTTATAGTACCTGCCTCAACGACCCCCTCCGACAGCTCGTTCCATACACCCACTGCTCCGTGTGAAAACATTGCCCCTCAGGTTCCTATTAAATCTCTCCTCTCTCATCTTAAACTTATTTCCTCTGGTTCTTGATTTCCCCACTCTGGGTAAAAGATTCTGTGCATTCACCCCCCGAGGAATAGCCTGAGATATAGGGAGAGGTTGGGCAGGCTCGGACCTTATTCCTTGGAGGGGAAGATCACTCCTCAGTTTCCTGCCCTCCAAGGAATAATGTCCTGGCCTGACCAACCTCTCCCTGCAGCTCAGGCCCTCACACCCTGGCAACATCACAAGTTATAGGAGTAGCAACAGTCCATTCGACCCTTCGAGTCTACTCCGCCATTCAATCATGGCTCATCGCTGACACCTACTCTCATTTTCCTGTCTTCTCCCCGTAACCCTCGAAAACCATTCTGATCAAGAACTTATCTATCTCTCCCTTAAAAATATCCGCTGACGCCCCTCTGTGGCAATGAGTTCCACAGAGCAACTACCCTCTGACTAAAGAAGTTCCTCCTCACCTCCTTTTTAAAAGAGTGGGCGCCCTTTAATTCTGAGGCTATGACTCTCCCACCAGTGGAAACATCCTTCCCACATCCACTCTATCTATGCCTTTCATTATTCTGTAAGTTTCAATGCATTCCCCTCTTCAAAATTCTCATAAATCTTCTCTGTACTCTTTCCACCTTTCGTATTGGTACTTGAGGGTTAACAGTGGCAAATACTGCCTGGGAGCAGTGGAGAATAATGATGTCTGTTGCAATTTACTAAATGCTGGCAGCAATCCCACAAGGGCTGCTCACAGGAATTGGACTGAAAGTATTATATATTTTTGGATTAGTTGTTCAATTCACCTGCTGTGAAGCGGACACTTTATAGCAATCCCCGACGCATCTACCCTCCCCAAAGATACAACTTCACTATTTCAAATCCTCTGAAGAAACCGTCGCCTGTACTATTTAGACAGATCCAGCCTTAGGTTTTGCTAGTATTGGTTCATTAAATCTTGAAATGTCTTCCCTCTTTAGTATTTTGTAAAATATACTGAGAATCACCCGAAGCCAGGATCGAACCCGGGTCTCTTGGTGCTGAGGCCCACTGCACCATGTTATTGGAATGATGTCCAGTCTGAAGAAGGGTCTCGACCCAAAACGTCACCCATTCCTTATCTTCAGAGATGCTGCCTGTCCCACTGAGTTACTCTAGCATTTTGTGTCTACCTTCAGTTTAAACCAGCATCTGCCGTTCCATCCTACACGTAAGCAAAATGTTGTCAAGCTGGAAAGGGTACAGAGAAGATTTACAAGAATGTTGCCAGGATCCGAGAGTCTGAGCTATGGGGGGGGGGGGGGGGGGGGGGGGGGGGGTAGATCGGGTAGACGCACAATCTCTTGCCTGGAGTGGGGGAATCGAGAACCAGGGGACATAGGTTTAAGGTGAAGGGGGAAAGACTTAATAAGAATCTGAGGGGTAACTTTTTCCACGCAAGGGGTGGTGGGTGTATGTAATGAGCTGCCGGAGGAGGTAGTTGAGGCAGGGACTATCGCAATGTTTAAGAAACAGTTAGACAGGTACATGGATAGGGGTAGGTTTAATTAGATAAGGGCCAAATGCAGGCAGTTGGGGCTAAGGCCCTGTTTCTACACTGTACGACTCTATGACCATAAAGCTGCTAGATCTTGTAACCACGAGTGTACTCAAAAGGTGAAAGGGACACCGCCGAGCCAGGGCAGAGGCAGGGCGGCACTTATCCAGTCAATGGCAAGAAGTGGAAGATAGATAGAAAATGCTGCAGTAACTCAGTGGGACAGGCAGCATCTCTGGAGAGAAGGAACGGGTGACGTTTCGCATCGAGACCCTTCTTCGATGCATCAGCCCAGCCCCTTGGCAAGAGCAGTACTTGGGCACAACGGAGGAACTTGAGAGAAATGTGTTTAAACAGCTGTGTAAATAAGACCCCTCCCTGGAATTAAAAAAGCCTGGCCAGACTCTCTGCCAGAAAAGAGGGTCTCTGCTGGGTTGGTCAGATCTGTGCTCACATGTTGGAATCTTTGGAGGATGCATTCCAACCCCAGTCCCAGGCCCAGGCCTTCTTCACAAGATTGACTTATTTTGGCAATGCGCAGAAGGTGTGGGAATATAGCCCAGAACGTTCAACTCAGCCTGCCTGCTCGGCGGGCGGGCGGGCGGGAGTCAGTGGCGGAAGAGATTGCCAGTGTGAAGCACAATGGGAGCCACTTGAAACAAATTAAACTGTTTCCAGGAGTGGAGGCACGTTGGTGCAGCGGTAGAGTTGCTGCCTCACAGCGCCAGAGGCCCGGGCTCGATCCAGACTACGGGTGCTTGTCTATACGGAGTTTGTACGTTCTCCCCGTGACCTGCGTGGGTTTTCTCCAGTTTCCTCCCACAATCCAAAGACATACAGGTTGGTAGGTCAATTAGCTGCAGTAAAATTCTCAATTGTCGCTGGTCTGCACGGACTCAGTGGGCCTGAGGGCCTGTTTCTGCACTGTATCTCTAAACTATAAGAGGGTGAATGTGTCTCGAGATACGCAGCAGGGTGCCGAGGAGTTTGTGCCGAGCACTGCAGGCATCCCAAGAGAGCCTTTCACTGTTTCTGTGTGTCCTTCAGGGAAAAAAAAAATCAGACAGATATTAGTTACGTGTGGAATTGGGGCGGAATGTTAGCAAGACGATCACGACTAGACGTGGTTGAGAGAGCCAGTGGCAGGAAGAGAGGCTGCAGTCAACTAACACGGCCAGAGAGAGGGAGTTGCAGCTCACAGACAGGGTGGGGGCAGATCAGGACAGGGGAGCACCCGCACAGAATATGGACCAAGATGGGCAGGGGCTCAGGCACCCACTCATGCAACCAACATGTCCCATTTACACTAACCCTACCTCCCTGTGTTTGGCCCATATTCCTTTAAACCAGTCTAATCCGAGTACATGTCGAATTGTTTCTTAAACATTGCGATAGTCCCTGCATCAACGAGAGAGACAATGAAGAGTGAAGAATTGTTGAATAGTAACACGAGATACAATGTTTTTGTTAGTACCCAGCATCTTGACAAGTCATCATCGCGTGAACACACAGCAGGAACTGCTAGTGCAGCCAGAGGATAATCTTGATCAGCGAACAACTTGCCGAGCTCTACCTTGGGCCTCGCAGAGGAAAGACTGGACGTTGAGTTTTACAGTTCGGAGATACAGTGCAGATGCAGGCCCTTCGGCCCACCGAGTCCACGCACAATTTTACCAAGCCAATCAACCTACAAACCTGTACATCTTTGGAATGTAGAAGGAAACCAGAGATCCCAGAAAAAAAACCCACGCAGCAGGTCACAGGGAGAACTTACACAGGTCGGGATCGAACCCGGGTCTCTGGTGCTGTAAGGCAGCAACTCTACCGCTGCACCACTAGTGCTGCTGTCCGGGACTGCACTTTAATTCTCTAGTAAAAGTCCTCAAGAAAGAAAGAACAGACTTTTGAGACATGCGAGTTGGACATCAGTCAGCCCGCCCGCCCGCAGTAAATGTGTGCAAGCGCTATCTGCATGTAAACATGGCCTGAGGAGCAGCAGCCTTTGATGCGCTCGTAAATTTAAACACAGACAGGAAACCACATGTCTGAGACCAGACGTAGGGATTCGCTTCCAACTACAGATGCCGTACATGACACGAACAGCAGATGCAGTCTGCTCTCAGTTGGAGAGAGGTAGGACGGCTGGAAACAAAAATGGTAATGAAGCAGCACCTTCAACCTCAGTCTGGGACTTTAAAATATTTTTCCCTAGAAATAAATAAATAAATAAATAAAATTAAAAACAAACAAACCTTTCACACAAAGGGTGGATGTGGAACAAGCTGCCAGATGAGGCAGTTGAGGCTGGGACTATCCCAATGATTAAGAAATAGATAGGGAGGTACATAGATAGGACAGGTTTGAAGCGATATGGACCAAACACAGGCAGGTGGGACTAGTGTAACCTGGCAAGTTGGGCCGAAGGGCCTGTTTCCCCACTCTATGACTATCACTCTAAATACAGTGTGGAAACAGGCCCTTTGGCCCACCGAGTCTGTGCCGACCAGCAATCACCCTGTTTTTACACTGATGTTTTCAAGAGAGAGTTAGATATAGCTCTTAGGGTTAACATAATCAAGGGATATGGGGAAGAAGCAGGAACGGGGTACTGATTTTTGGATGATCAACCAGGCCCGAAGGGCCGAATGGTCTACTCCTGCACCTATTTTTTATGTTTCCATACCAGCGCTGTCCTGCACGCTAGGAACTTACAATTTTACAGAAACCAATTATCCTACAAACCTGCACGCCCTTGGAATGTGGGAGTAAACCAGAGCACCCGGAGTAAACCCACGCAGTCACAGGGAGAACATACAAACTCCATACGCCAGCACCTGTGGTCAGGTTCGAACTTGTGTCTCTGGCGGAATAAGGTAGTAACTCTACCGCTGTGCCACTGTGATGACATGTGCTGTCAAATAAAACCCTGGCCCTCAAAGGAGTTAAATTGACACAGCGCAGACTCCATCCACTGTCTGAGTTATTTAATACAAGTGTTTATAACAAGAGGAGTTGAGTATAGGACCACAGTTCCAGCTGCAGGTGTACATGGCCCTAGTGAGACCACACCTGGAGTATTGTGTGCAGTTTTGGTCCCCTAATTTGAGGAAGGACATTCTTGCTGTTGAGGGAGTGCAGCATAGGTTCACCAGGTTAATTCCCGGGATGGCGAGACTGTCATATGCTGACAGAATGGAGCGGCTGGGCTTGTATACCCTGGAATTTAGAAGGATGAGAGGATATCTTATTGAAACATATAAGATTATTACAGGATTGGGCACGCTAGAGGCCGGAAACATGTTCCCGATATTGGGGGAGTCCAGAACCAGGGGCCACAGTTTAAGAATAAAAGGTAGGCCATTTAGAACGGAGATGAGGAAAAACTTTTTCACCTAGAGAGTTGTGAATCTGTGGAATTATCTGCCTCAGAAGGCAGTGGAAGCCAATTCTCTGGATGTTTTCAAGAGAGACTTTGATAGAGCTCTTAAAGATAGCGGTGTCAGGGGAGATGGCGATAGGGCAGGAACTGATTGGGGATGATCAACATTGGGTAAAGTTATAAAGACGTACAGCACAGAATTAGGCCCTTCAGGCCCTGGAGTAAGAAGCAGCAAAGGGCAGGAATTGTATTTAATCAGTTCACAGGGGCTGCGAGTCATTGTTTATAGACCTCCCTCCCTGCCGGGTAGTCCTTGTCCTGTCTATCGCCCCAGTGTCTGATCAGGTAGGTTGCTTGCCCCCCTCCGGTACTGGAGCAGCAGGGCAGCCATGGACCATTCCCTTCTATCCCCACCACAAACTCAAGCTCTGCTCACCAACTCAGTGGCCTCTCCAGGGCAAACAACAACCTATTTAAAACACAGTGCAGCATGGCTGTAGAGTTGGTGCCTCACAGCACCAGAGTTCCAGGTTCGATCCTGACTATGGGTGCTGTCTGTACGGGGTTTGTGCGTTCTCTCTGTGAATGTGTGGGTTTCCTTCAGGTGCTCCCATCCCAAAGACTTGCAGGTTTAGAGGTTAATTGGCTTTTGTAGATTGTGCCTCGGGTGTAGGAAAGAATAAATGTACGGGTGATTGATGGTCCTTGCGGACTTGGTGGGCCGACAAAGTTAACATTTAAAAATGTGAAAGAAACAAAAATGCAAAGTGCTGCATCCAAGTACGCGAAGCATTCATAATGAAGGCAGTTACATCTGCTGAGTTTTTTGAGCAGTTTGTTTTATGCTTAAGGTCCCAGCATCTGCAGTTTCTTATGTCTTTAATCAACCACAGATATGTAAGATAGACACAAAAGGCTGGAGTAACTCAGCGGGCCAGGCAGCATAAGTTCAATAGTGATAGGAGCAGTATTAGGCCATTCGACCCATCAAGTCTACTCCATCATTCAATCATGGCTGATCTATCTTCCCTTCACAATCCCATTCTCCTGCCTTCTCCCCATAACCCCTGCAAACCACTAATCAAGAATCTATCTCTACCTTAACTATATCTATCTTAAAATATCCATCTTAAAAAGAATCTCTGGAGGAAGGAAAAATCTTTGTAAACGGAGTAAATGCAATTGCTGCCGTTTGGTGCATCTTACTCCATACAGACCAAGTCCACATCTTCATTTACTGAACCAATGCTCCTTTTCTCCCAGGTCTGTCCCATTGTTTCCAACAACTTCCTGACATATCTGAATAAAAAGATTCAAGCTGATATCTTGCGCAATCTTCTGTCTCTAACCACTGATTAGCAAGAAAGCCAGGGGTTATGGGGAAAGGGGGGAAGATAGACCAGCCATGATTGAATGACAGAGTACACTTGATGACACAAATGGCCTAATTCTGCTGCTAGAACATATGAACCTCAGCTGAGTCAACATGCAAACAAAACTAAATGCCAGCGTAAAATCAAAAGTGAGAAGTCGTCATAATCTCAAGAGGTCAGATCACAATATCATTAATTCTGCACTGTTACGTATGTTTGTCAGAGTTAATTTACTTTGATGTTGTACCCAAGACCAAAGCTTATACACTGAGGTCCTGAGAAGGGTTAGGTTGGTGTGAGGAGGTGCAGTCTGCTATTCAAAGTCCTAACTCCCAAGCATTTAAATCGGATTATATTAAGGACTGAAGGAAGCTTTAACAGCTCATATTTACATTACACGCTTTAGATAGCAGAGCGTTCTGTGCCATTTCACAGGAACATCGCCAAACAGAATTTAATACAGGGCTGCATTAGGAAATTTTATAGAGTCATACAGCATGGAAAAAGCCCAATCAGCCCAACTTGCCCACGCCGACCAGTATACCCCATCTCCACTGGTCCCACACTGACCAGTATACCCCATCTAGCCCAACTTGCCCACGCCGACCAGTATACCCCATCTACACTAGTCCCACGCTGACCAGTATACCCCATCTCCACTGGTCCCACCTGCCTGCACTTGGCCCATATCCCTCTAAACCTATCTTATCCATGTACTTGCCTCTGTAAGATCACCCCTCATCCTCCTGCTCTCCAAGGAATAGAGTCTTGCCCTGTTCAACCTCTCTATAGCTCAGGCCCTCGAGTCCTGGCGACATCCTCATCAATCTTCTCTGTACCATTTCCATCTTTCCCATAACAGAGTGACCAAAACTAAACACAATATTCTAAATGTGGCCTTAGCAATGTCTTTAACAACTGTGACATGACCTCCCAACTTCGATACTCAATACTCTGACTGATGGGAGCACATGATTGAATGATTAGTCAAAGAGAGGGTTTTAAGTTGCATCCTGACAGCATCAATGAGTGGTGGAAAGGTTTTGAGTCCAGAAACAGTCTCTTTGACCCAACTCATCTATGCCAACTAAGTCGGCCAATCGAGTTAGTCCCACTTGCCTCTGCCTGGCCCTATCCACGTATTTTCTCAAAGTCTTTTCAATGTCATAATTGTATCAGCCTCTGGTAATGCATTCCTTATATGTACCTTGTGTGCGGAAAAAGTTTGCCCCTCAGGGCCCATTTAAATCTGACCACTAATCTTGTACCAGGGCTGTAATGCTGAGGCTCTATAAGGTGCCGGTCAGGCCACATTTGGAATACAGTGGGAAATTTTGGGCACCATATATGAGGAAGGACATGAGGAAGGCTCTGGAGAGGGTCCAGAGGGGGTTACAAGAATGATCCCAGGAATGAATAGGTTAACCTAAGATGAGCATTTGTTGGCACTGGGCCTGTACTCGCTGGAGTTTAGAAGAATGAAGGGGCACCTCATTGAAACATACAGAATAAAGAAAGGCTTGGATAGAGTGGATGTGGAGAGGATGTTTCCACTAGTGGGACAGTCTAGAACTAGAGGTCACAGCCTCATAATTAAAGGTCGTTCTTCAAGGAAGGAGATGAGGAGAAATTTATTTAGTCAGATGGTGGTGAATCTGTGTAATTCTTGGCCACAGACGGCTGTGGAGGCCAAGTCAGTGGATATATTTAAGGAAGAGATAGAATCTTGTTTAGCACAGATGTCAGAAGTTATGGGGAGAAGGCAGGAGAATGGGGTTAGGAGGGAGAGATAGATCAGCCATGATTGAATGGTAGAGTAGCCTTGATGGGCAGAATGGCCTAATTCTACTCCTACTCCTTATGACCTTGTGTCCAATGCCCATCTTTACATGGATTTCAAGGTCATGTCCCAGAACAGAGTGATCACCAGTGTTAGAGTAACTAATGTGAAGGAAGGAACTGCAGACGCTGATTTATACCAAAGATAGACACAAAATGTTGGAGTAACTCAGCGGGTCAGGCAACATCTCTAAAGAAAAGGAATAGGTGATGATTTGGATCAGAACCTTACCTCAGACTGCCAGTCTGAAGAAGGGTTCCAACCTGAAACAGCACCTATTCCGTTTATCCAAAGATGCTGCTCTGACCCGCTGAGTTACTCCAGCATTTTGTGTCTATCCTGGAGTAACTAATATTGGATAAGATCAACGGATCAGAATAAAATATTTTGAATGGTTACACAGCTTGAATAAGACGTCTTAAGAAGTTGTGAGAAGAAGAGAGACAGGTGGTTTGGAAGGGAATTCCAGAGTGTGGACCCAGGCAGCTGAAGAAATGAATCACAAATAGATGCAATAGAAACACAGGATATGCAGAAGGCTGGGGTTATGGAGATCCACATCCCAGAGAACTGCTGGCTGGAGGAGGAACAGTGACAGCGGCAAAGTTACATTAAGCTGAGGCTCATTAAGGCACTGGTCAGGCCGCATATGGAACATTGTGAGCAATTTTGGGCACCGTATCTGAGGAAGGATATGCTGGCTCTGGACAGGGTCCAGACGACGTTTACAAGAATGATCCCAGCAATGAGTAGGTTAACCTATGATGAGCGTTTGTCGGCACTGGGTCTACAGTATATTGCTAGAGTTTAGAAGAATGAGGGGGGTCCTCACTGAAACAGAATAGTGAGAGGCTTGGATAGTGGATGTGGAGAGGATGTTTCTACTAGTCGAGGACTAGAGGGCACAGCCACAGAATTACAGGACATTCTTTTAGGAAGGAAATGAGGAGGAATTTGGTTAGTCAGAGGGTGGTGAATCTATGGAATTGTTTGCCACAGAAGGCTGTGGAGGCAAAGTCAGTGGATATATTTAAGGCAGAGATAGATAGATTCTTGATTAGTACAGGTGTCAGGGGTTATGGGGAGAAGGCAGAAGAATGGGGTTAGGAGGGAGATAGAGAGAGATAGATCAGCCATGATTGAATGGTGGAGTAGACTTGACGGGCTGAATGGCTTAATTCTACTCCTATCACATGATCTTATGATTTAGAATCACATCAACGAACAATCTTCAACTTACGGATCAACTCACCGTCCTCACTGAATTTCAGAAGGTCATTGCATTCTTCCACATCGGAACATGAGCAAATGTAGAACACAGAACCCTGAGCCTTCTTCTCTTTCATTTTGCACTTTGTGTTATTGTAATCATCCAGCAGATGTCCATAGAGGGGGACTGCTGGATCGTGGCACAGAGTCTCTATGGTTACATTGGCATCTTGCTTCCTCCTGCAGTTGAAGAAAAAGCAGAAGCATTTAAAATTAGCGCAAGATAAACAGGAAAAAGGATCGAACATGCTAGGGTACTGGCAAGAGCCAGGAAGCTCGATGCGATTACTGTATTGTTGTGGCATACCTAATGTTGCCACAACTCCAAGGAGTTCCACAGATCTTGGGCTTTACTTTAGATTTACACGTGTTTAAGATGATCAAGAATTCATTAAGATTGATTCAGAGAAAAAAAAAAAAAATCTTGGTTGGAAACAGCCAGAATAGAAAGGGCAATTTTCAAATTAAAATCAAGCCTTTCTAACGGGATTGCTGAAAACAAAACTGCAAGTGGCAGTAGAAATTAGAAATGTTATTTCTATTGGAATTATGAAATTCATACTGGATTGTAAAATGAAAGACAAATTAGACTTGTGATTTATTTTCCGGATCAGCCATGATCATATTGAATGACGGTGCAGGCTCGAAGGGCCGAATGGCCTACTCCTGCACCTAATTTCTATGTTTCTATGTTTCTATGTCTAGACATGTTCGAAGAATTTTAAATTTTAGAAAATTATTATTTTTTTTAATTTACATTTTAGATTAAAGAAATAATAAAAAAAGAAAATTAGAAAAGTTAGAAATTGAAGAAAACTGGATCAAAGGGAGTTTGAGTTTGTTAAGGTTAGTTAGTTTGGACTTTTGTTTGTTAAGGTTAGTTAGTTTATTTTATTATCATGTGTACAGAAGTACAGTGAAAAGCTTTAAGGGGCTGTCTCACTGCGGCGACCTAATTGGCGAGTTTAGAAGAGATTAGGAGAGTTTGAAAAAATGTCATGTTGAAGACCTCCTTCGACCTCTTCGACTATGTTGAAGACTATCCACGACTACGTTCGACTACCTTTGATTACCTTCGACTACCCTCGGTTACCTATGACTAACATGCCGACTTACTACGACCTACTTCGACTAACCTACGAGTAAAAAAAATATTGATTTTTTCCATGGCGACCTTTTTTTACTGGCGGGCATTTTTCAACATGTTGAAGAATACCCTGTGATGTAGCTGAGGCCTCGAGTACGCGGGGACTACTCTCGAGCATGAAGGAGAGTTACAAAGACCTCCTGGGACCTCGTGCCCACCATGCTGCGAGTATCGGTCGAGGGCCAACTCGGCAGAACTCGCGGATTAGGTCGCCCAGGTGGGACAGCCCCTTTAGTTCCCAACGAGTATGTTGGGGAGGCAGAGAAGTGGCAATGAGGTAAAGATGAAACAGGAAATTGCAGACTTCCACTACCCTGTGTGTGGAAAAGCTTCACTCTATATGAATATTGTGCTCCTTGATGAGGAAACTACCACGAGAAGGGATTTATCTCTGGAACGAATCTCCTGAAATCTGTCATTGTTTTAAATACTTTTTTCATTTAGTTTAGAGATGCAGCGTGGAAACAGGACCATTGGCCCACCGAGTCCGCGTTGACCAGCGATCCCCACGCACTAACGCTATCCTACACACACTAGGGACAATTTACCAAGCCAATTAACCTACAAACCTGTACGTCTTTGGAGTGTGGGAGGAAACCGGAGATCCTGGAGAAAGCCCACGCAGGTCAAGGGGAGAGCATACAAACTCCATGCAGACAAGCACCCGCATCAGGATTGAACCCGGGTCTTTGGCGCTCAAGGCAGCACCTCTACCGCCGCGCCATCCTGAACTTCTCTTTGAAGACCCCTCAACCTTCCAAACTCAGATGGATAACCCTTTAAGGTGGCATCAGGAACTGCAGATACCGGAATCTTCAGTAAAACCCAAAGTGCTGGAGTAACTTAGCGGACCCGACAGGATTCTAATGACACGGTGACATTATTCATTTAACCTGCGGACTTAGGAAATGAAAATAATCTATTTTTTGGACCTGTACTGTTATGTAATGGATCTTGCCCTTTCCCCAATATTAATCAATAAATTAAAGGTAGACACAAAATGCTGGAGTAACTCAGCGGGGGGACAGGCAGTATCTCTGGAGAGAAGAAATTGATGATCCGAAATGTCCCCCATTCCTTCCCTCTATAGATGCTGCCTGTCCCGCTGAGTTACTCCAGCATGTTGTGTCTATCTATGATTTAAAGCAGCATCTGCAATTTCTTCTGACACATTAATCAATAAATCAACAGAAAGAGATGAATGATTTTCCAATTACTCCATCTTGCATCTAGCCTCAGTCGCACAGTACTAACTATTGAAAATTATTTGGCAAGGCGCACCCACCTATTATCTTTTATCAGTCACTAATAATAATTCTTAATAAAGTAGGTTATTAATGCAATGATTTTAAAGGCTTATAAAATATTTTACAGCTAATTAAATATTTTTAAGTGTAGGGAATGCGATAATTTCAATGCTCTCAAATTGCAGTGTGGTAAAAGGCCATATCCTCCCCTTCAACCACTAGTTGTTAAAGAAATAAAAGCCAAAGCATAAAGGAATGAATATGGTAAATGCATAGTCTTTTACCCATCGTAGGAGAATCATAAACCAGAGGATATAGGTTTAAGGGAAGAGGGACAAGATTCAAACCCGAGGGGCAATGTTCCCACACAGAGCGTGGTATATGGAACCAGCTGCCAGAGGAGGTAGTTGAGCCAAGAGACAACTAACTCAGGTAGTTGAGACAGGTGACAGGTAGTTCATAATGTCATAAGTGATAGGAGTAGAATTAGGCCATTCGACCCCTCAAGTCTACTCCGCCATTCAATCATGGCTGATCGATCTCTGCCTCCTAACCCCATTCTCCTGCCTTCTCCCCATAACCTCTGACACCCAGGCCCTAACAGAGGGGGGTCAATGAGTGCCATTTGGCATGGGCCTCATGCCTGTCTGCTTCAAAGGGATCTTGATTTGGGGGCCTCTAAAATTGAAATTGGCCTGGGCCTCAGTTCACCTAATGAGAGGGCCTGCTGACACCTGCACAATCAAGTTGAGACAGCAAACAATAGCTTTTCACTGTACCTCGGTACTTGGAAAGGTTTGGAGGGACAGAAACATAGAAAATGGGTGCAAGAGTAGGCCAAATGCAAGCACATCGGACTAGCTTAGAAGGGGCATCTTGATCGGGCATGGATGTGTTGGGCACGAAAGGCCTGTTTCTGTGTTGTATGACCGTGTGATCATCCATCAAAACTCCAACACTGCCTTTGTGATGGCAACCCTGGCTACAGCAATGTTGGTAGACAAGTGGAAATGTGGAGTCCATTACCAGATTGCGACGCACACTTCAACCACTTTCTCACAGATGGAGCTCTTGGTGCAGTTACTTTTACAGGTCCCAACATTAGTGCAGTTGGTTTGCTCAACGTCACAGAACATGCAGAGTTGACTGAATTGGATTGAAATTCTGCCCATAATATCATTCCTGTGGTTGCCTGAAAAAGAAAAATAGGGGAATAACAAGGTTTAAAATTGCTGGAAAATATCAGTCGGTCCTTGCTTAAAAACAATTGAAATCATACACATTATTGCAGAAAAACTTCTAAGCGTCAAATTCAGCTCTCATCTGCAAATTCGGCTCTTATCTCCAACGCAAGCCGATGTCTACAAGCTGGTTCCAAAACACAATCAATCAGTCTCCCCTTTGCTGTACAAATTTTCAAGAATCTTTACATTCCTTTTAACAATTACCAATGAACCTACTGTAGTTCCCTAACACAGTGCATTACAACTCAATTAATTAAAAAAAAATAGAAACAAGGAATAGTATTCTCAAGAATAAGATATAAAAGGCTGAAGTAGCTCAGCTTGTCAGATAGCATCTCTGGAGAACATGGACAGGTGGCATTTTGGGTCAAGACCCTTCTTCAGACTGATTGTAAGGGAATGAAGAGGAATTTCTTTAGTCTGAGGGTGGTGAATCTATGGAATTCATTGCTGCACACAGCTGTGGCAGCCAAGTCAATGGATATTTTTAAAGCAGAGATTGACAGATTCTTGATTAGTAAAGGGCCTGTCCCACGAGCATACTACTGCATGCGGCAAGCGCGACCAAACCAGAAACGGGGGCCGCGCGGAGGTCGAGTGAGTGACATGAAGTTCGAGCGAAGTCCGTGGGAAGTTCGCGCGTGACGTACAGCGTCGAGACGCTGCGCACGCCCGTCGAGGCGGCTGCGTACGGCCTCAATGCGGCTGCGGGCCGGCAGGCCATTGCCGCGTGGAATTTTTGAACACGGTCAGTTTTTCGGAGCCCCGTGCGATGTCGGGACCAGCTCCACACAACTCCATACGGCTCCGGCGATCGAAGTGGGACTGTCCCCGCGAGGCTGTACGGCTCAAGCGACCACGTTAGGTCGCGCTTGCCGCATGGAGTTGCATGCTCGTGGGACAGGCCCTTAAGGGTGATGAGGAGAAGGCAGGAGAATGGGGTTGAGAGGGCAAGATAGATCATCCTTGATTGTATGGCGAAGTAGACTTGATGGGCCGAATGGCCTAATTCTGCTCCTATCACTTATGAATACGAGGTGCTGTTCATCCAGTTTATGTGTGTCCTCACTCTGGCAACGGAGGAGGTCCAGGACCCGAAAGATCATTATGGGAATGGGAACAGTAAACGAAACCAGGAGATCGTGTAGGCCTTGGCGGAAGATGTTTAGCTTATTGGCCTGGTTACAGATACACCCCACTGGGTTAAGACTGCTGTGTGCAATTGCCAATCCTAAAATCATGCCAGTTTAGAATTGGCATTCTCCCACCCACAACCCATTTTTTTTTTTTTTTTTTTTTAAATAAATAAACTCACCCCCTCATGCCTATCCTCATTCCCAGTCCAACTTTGCAGAATTTTAATTTGTTAAAAAGTCATATATTTTAGACCGATAATTTGGCTTTGTTAATGCAGCTGAAAATCATGAACAAATCCTTTACAAACAAAATTATCGTTCTTTTACAACTACCAGTTTTTTTTAAACAAGCCATAATATACGCAGTCATATTCTAGTTATTTTAGAGTACCATTGTTAATTTCCTGTTGGTAATTTAAAAAACAGAAGTATTCAAATACTTATAAAAATGGTGCCTGTTAGTAACCTGGCATTGCAACAAACGTGCACATTCTTGGAGTCTCCTCAAAAGCCTGAAAACAAGCACAGTTAACACAAGGTCCCAAAGGTGATTTCATTGAACGGGGGTGGGAGTGCTACATTTTCACTACTACACTTTAAACCGTCACAGATGACCATGGTTCATAAGTTCTGTCAGAATCGGGCCATTCAGCCCGTCAAGTCCACTCTGCCAATCTATCATGGCTGATCTAACTTTTCCTCTTAACCCCATCCTCCTACCTTCCCCCCCATAACCCCTGACACCCGTACTAATCAAGAATTTGTCGATCTCTGCTTTAAAAATATCCATTGACTTGGCCTCCACAGCCACCTGTGGCAAAGAATTCCACAGATTCACCACCCTCTGACTAAAGAGATTGCTTGCCCCTCCAATTCTGACCCCCTTGATCACCACCAAATGTAATTATTCCAGTATTGTTACCTAATCCATGTCTACATTTTAAACACCTCATTTGATGTTAGTAGCCTAGAGATAGTGGCCTGAAACCCCTAGGGGCACCGGGCCGATGGCTGCTCTGCTGGCAGTCTGTTCGTTTTTCATCCTTTTTGTTATTTTTTAGTGCGTTAAATGTTTGTTTTAATGTTCTTCGGTTGGTTTTATGTGGGGGGAGGGGGGGAAATCAGGGGCAACTTTTTTTTTCAAGTTCTTACTTTGTCGGAGATGTGATCAATTATCGGATCACATTCTCCGGGCTGCGGCCTTCCATCGATGGAGCTGGAAGCCTTCTCGGACTGACTTTGAACCCCTTCGCTGCTGTGGACTTAACATCGGAGCGGATCCCTTGCCTGGGATCGCTCCCACTGCGCCCACCGCGGAATCAACGCTGCTGTGGACTTAACATCGGAGCGGATCCCTTGCCTGGGATCGCTCCCACTGCGCCCACCGTGGAATCAACATCAAGGGCTCGCAGTCTCGGGTGAGGCTAGTCGGGAAGCTCCAACGTCGCGGAAGGTTCGACCAGCCCCGACGCGAGGTTCAATCACCCGGCGCGGGGGAGCTGACATCCCTCCGATGCAGGTGCTGATCGCCTCAACGCAGAGGGACCGAATGCCACTGGCTGCGGGAGTCAAGATCGTCCCGTCAACGGGGGCTCGAGGCCCACGACCGAGGGAGAACTAAGGGAAGGACTTGAACTTTATTTCACCTTCCATCACAGTGAGGAATGTGGAGGAGTCACTGTGGTGGATGTTCATGTTAAAATGTGTTTTTGAATCATCTGTTGCTTTTAATTTTATGACTGACCTGGCCAATAAATTCCTCGTATGTTGCAAAACATACTTGGTGAATAAAGTGTGATTCTGATTCCGATTCAGGATTATCTGTCAGGTAGTACATGGTAGACACAAAATGCTGGAGTAACTCAGTGGGTCAGACAGCACCCTGCTGTCAAACAATATTGATAATACTTCACATTTTGCATTGGTCCAGGCCGGATCAACTGAAGGTCAACGCCCAAACTATATATCGGTCTCAGTGGTGTAATAATCCCTTGGTCCATAAAACCATAGCAGATCATCACAAACATGACAGCACAGTTTTAAACCAACAGTCTTACACAATTTATCTCAACAATATTTCTGCCACATAACCTGCACTATTTCACAGCGGTAAGTAGTCCCAGCTTTCTGTTCTGCCTGATTACTATGAAGGACAGCAAAACACAGTTCACAGATCATGGAAACATAGAAAATAGGTGCAGGAGTAGGCCATTCGGCTCATTGAGCCAGCACCGCCATTCAATGTGATCATGGCTGATCATCCAAAATCAGTACTCCGTTCCTGCTTTTTTCTCATATCCCTTGATTCCTTTCGCCCTAAGAATTAAACCTAACTCTCTCATGAAAATATCCAATGAAGTAAAGTAAAGTATCCCTTATTGTCATTCAGACTTTTCAGTCTGAACAAAATTTCATGCCTTGCAGTCATAACATAAATAAAATAACAAAACACACAATAAACACAGATTTAACATCCACCACAGTGAGTCTACCAGGTCCTCCTCACTGTCCTTGAATTAGCCTCCACTGCCTTCTGTGGCAGAGAATTCCATTGATTTACAATTCTCTGGGTGAATATGTTTTCCTCATCCCAGTCCTAAATGGCCTACCCCTCATTTTTAAACTGTGACCCCTGGTTCTGTTGGCAAACAAAGTTCTGTCAGTGGTCAAAAGAAGGGTTAAATTAAGTGAGTCACACGGCTGCCTACATTTATTATGCCGCATGTTTAAATTACACATATATTTACTGAAGTCTCAAAATAAAAAATAAAATTTCTGGAAAATGTTTGCCTTCAAATCTGAAAGTGTAGTGATTCATTAGATCATTTCAGATAAGTTATTTAGTGATTGTGATAGAGTCATAGTCATAGAGTGTGGAAACAGGCCCTTCGGCCCAACCTGCGCACACTGGCCAACATGTCCCAGCTTCATTAGTCCCACTTGCTTGCGCTTGGTCCATGTCCCTCCAAACCTGCCCTATTCATGTACCTGTCTAACTGTTTCTTAACCGATGGGATAGTCCCAGCCTCAACTACCTCCTCTGGCAGCTTGTTCCATACACCCACAACCCTTTGTGTGAAAAAATTACCCCTCGGATTCCTATTAAATCTTTTCCCCTTCACCTTCAAAGGTTTCATAGGTCTTTTATTGTCACGTGTATCAATTAAGGTACAGTGATATGCAAATTACCAAATAAAGCAACAAGACACACAACTACATAAAAGTTAACATAAACATCCACCACAGCAGATTCCCCACGTTCCTCACTGTGATGGAAGGCAATAAAGTCCAAACTTCTTCCTCGTTATTCTCCCGCGGTCGGAGCAGTCGAACCATCCAGTTGGGGCGATCAAAGCTCCAGCAGCCGACAGTCGAAGCCCCCTCATCGGGGCGATCGAAGCTCCCGTGTCGGGGCGATCGAAGCTCTTGTGGCTTGGAGCTCCCGAAGTCGGTCTCTAACCAGAGACGGCGAGCTCCACGATGGTAAAGTCCGCAGGCTCCCTTGGTTGGAGCTCCCGAAGTCGGTCTCCAACAAAGGTCCCCAGCTCCTCGTTGTTAGGCCACAGTGCGGATGGAAATACGACACGGAGAAGAATCGCATCTCTACCCCAACCCCCCCTCCCCACATAAAACAAGCTAAAGAACACTATAAACATACATTCAACACATACTATTAAAACAACAAAGAAAGAAAGGACAGACCTATGTGCTCTGGTCCTCGATTCCCCTACTCTGGGCAAGAGACTCTGTGCATCTACCCGATCTATTGTAACAGTCCCCAGAGTCAGCTACGAATGAATGTGTGTTGCACCAGTAATAGAATTTGGCTTGTCACACGGTGCCCTTTGGATGATCTTGGAGTTATTGGGACCTTCTCCACCATGGGATTTTGGATTATGCCTAGTAAAAGACAAGTGAGAGGACTGAAAAAGATCCTACAATAGCCTGGTCCCAGATACAAGGGCAGTGGTCACACTTGTGTTACTCATTTGGGAAACTCATTTCACTTTGCCTCATGCATTATCAGCCAGTTTAGTTTATAGTCACGTGTAGCGAGGTACAGTGAAAAGCTTTTGTTGCGTGCTAACCCGTCAGCAGAAAGACAATACATGATTACAATCGATCCATTTACAGTGTAGACAAGGGAATAACGTTTAGTCACATCAAGAGCTAATGGTGCTTGTTGTCCCAAGCAGCCCCATAACTTTGTTCCCAGAGCTATTTAACAGACAAGGTTCAGTGGTCATAGTTTCATAAATTCAAGGAGCAGAATTAGGCCATTCGGCCCAAGAAGTCTACTCCAGCATTCAATCACGGCTGATCTTTTCAACCTTATTCTCCTGCCTTCTTCCCATAACCCCAGACACCCAAATTATCTGTGACTTGTACTCAATCCACATGGTCTTTTGTTGATCTACTGAGGCAGGAGGGATTTTGTAGAAACATGGAACTGCAGATGCCAGTTTACAAATGGAGGCACAGAGCGCCAGAGTTGCTCAGCGGGTCAGGCAGCATCTCAGGAGAAAATGGATAGGTGAGGCTTTGGGTCGGAACCCTTCTTCAGACTGATTGTAGTGGTGGGGGGGGACAAATCAAAAGTGCAGACTCGGTGACCGTTTTGGTGACCGTGATCCAAGGTCTACTGGATCTTTCAGTTGCTCCCACTAACTCTTCTTCCCATTCTCATGTTGACCTCTGTGTCCTGGGCCCACTCCAATGCCAAAGTGAGGCCACATGCAAATTGGAGAAACAGCACCTCATATTTCGCTTGGGTTGCTTACATCCACGTAGTATGAAGTTGAATTCTCCAATTTTAGGTGACTTCTACAACCACCTCCCTCTTGGGCTCTCGTCTCTAGTCAACAATCATCTCATCAGGGAACCTCTTGACCAAGATAATCCCTGATTTGACCAGGTTATGCCACTTCCCCCCCTCCCTAAAATCAATTTGAAGAAAGATCCCAACCAAAATGTTACCTATCCATTTTTTGCAGAGATGCTGCCTGACCTGCTGAGTTACTCCAGCATTTTGAGTCTCGACAATAGTTTTGCTGAGTGTGTGTGTGAATTAATTAATCCTTTTCATTTTTCACACAGAGAGTGGTGAATCTGTGGAATTCTCTGCCACAGAAGGTAGTTGAGGCCAGTTCATTGGCTATATTTAAGAGGGAGTTAGATGTGGCCCTTGTGGCTAAAGGGGTCAGGGGGTATGGAGAGAAGGCAGGGATGGGATACTGAGTTGGATGATCAGCCATGATCACATTGAATGGCGGTGCAGGCTCGAAGGGCCGAATGGCCTACTCCTGCACCTATTGTCTATTCTATGTTTTCCTGCTCATTTACTGGAATTGCAAATTCCTCTTAGATCAGCAAAAGCAGGAGTAATTGGAGCCCATTGCACCAACACAAGAATATGGCCTTTCTTTAAAGAAACCCAGGTCAAATTGTCCAAATGAACATCACAAGAACTGGTTGTTTTTTTTTCACACTTACTATGAAATGTCTTTTTGATTAATCATTTCCTTCATTCCAAACAAATGATTTTCTTTAGGACCACAGCTCCTGCAAATGATTTGCAACTCCTCAGCTAATGCAGCATCCATTTAAAGCTTCAATGAGTTAGTTTAGTTTAGAGATTCAACATGGAAACAGGCCCTTGGTCACACACAGAGTCTGCAGTGACCAACCATCCCTGCACACTAACACTACCCTACACACACCAGGAACAATTGTACACTTATACCAAGCCAATTAACCTACAAACCGGTACATCTTTGGCGTGTGGGTCTTGGAGAAAACTCCTGCGGTCATGGGAAGAAGGTACAAGCTCCGTACAGACAGCACCCATAGTCGGGATCGAACCCTGGTCTCTTGTGGTACCGCTGCGCCACTGTGCTACCCTGTTCTCTACAGTCACCTCCAGACAGCAGGCAAACAACAGTAAAGGAAGAAATCATTTGTTGACAGTGCCTTTCATGACCTCAAATGGCCTAACATCCTTCACCGCCAATTATGCACTTCTGGACCGTCTTCACAATTGTAACTTAGGAAATAGGTCAGCAATTTACACAGAAAACTGAAATAAAAACAGAATTGGGGTATGTAGGTTTGAACACTTGAGCAAGACCACTACAGCAGTATCATTTTAAGGCTGTGTTAAATCTGAAAACACTCAGCAGATCAGACACCATCTGTGGAAATAGAAATCAACTATTTATTTTTTTTAATTTATTTTTAAAATAGGTGGAGGATCCATTCGGCCCTTTGAGCCACAAGCCATTCATTGTGATCATGGCTGATCGTCCCCAATCAATAATCCGTGCCTGCCTTCTCCCCATACCCTTGATTCCACTAGCCCCTGGAGCTCTATCTAACTCTCTCTTAAATCCATCCAGTGACTTGGCCTCCACTGCCCTCAGTGGCAGGGAATTCCACAAATTCACAACTCTCTGGGTGAAAAAGTTTCTCACCTCAGTCTTAAATGGCCTCCCCTTTATTCTAAGACTGTGGCCCCTGGTTCTGGAATCCTTGACTTCAACTAGAAATGTTAAGTGTGCTGCTTCTACTGACAGAGATGCTAGCTGAGCTGCACAGCATTTTTCTCACACATAGCAAAGTGATAACACCAATACTGTTAATTGAGGGATACACATCAGCCAGTTGACCAGAAAACTAAAATAGTCTGCTTTAAATAATGCCATGTGATCTTTCAAATTTAGCTCCACGCTCAGACAAGGCTTGGGTTAACATATGAACCAAAAATAAAACAGCACCTCTGACAACATAGCCCTAAAATTATACTGCTTTAGTGGGCTTGCTCAAGTGTTCAAAGCTATAGACTCCAATGCTTGGTCTTGGATTTCGAAGTGAAAGTGTACCCACTTTTAATCTCTACCCTTCCAGTTCATTAGTAATGTTCTAGGTCCAACTGAATTATCGACCATCAAATATGCCTTGGAGCAATTGTTTCAATAATATTCTGACAAAATGCTCCATTTTCTGATGATTCCTTGAATTGTGTAGAATTCCTGGAATTCCATTGTGTAGATGGAACGCACGGAAGCCATTTTATATCCATATCGGTGGAAATGAGTTTAGTTTAGTAGGAAATAAGTTTAGTCCGCACTGACCAGCGATCCCCGCACATTAACACTATCCTACACACACTGGGGATAATCTACATTTATACCTGTACGTCTTTGGAGTGTTGGAGGAAGCCAGAGATCCCGGAGAAAACCCCCACAGGTCACGGGGAGAATGTACAAACTCCATTCAGACAAGCACCCGTTGTCAGGATCGAACCTCTTGCGCTGTAAGGCAGTGACTCTACCACTGCGCTACCATGCCACGGATAAATGCTCAGGATGGCTGATAGGGTGCAAGTCAAATTGGCTGCTTAGCCCTAGATGATATCAGATTTCTATGGAAGTGTCAGAGAGTTGCTGCATTCATTCACGCAAGTTGGGAATATACCTCCAGGCTCCTGATTTCTGCCATAGAGATGGAAGAAAAACTTGGAGGTGTCAGGAAATGGGTCACTCACAGGATGCCAAGCTTTCATTGCCAGGGTATTTCTATGGCTGCTCAAGTTGAATCTCTGGTTAACAGCGAGTCAGAGAATGGCGATGGTGGGGTCTTGGCAATGGGAATGCCCTTGAATGTTGAAGTTGTGGTTACACTCATTCTTCTTGGAGATGACCATTGTCTTTCACTCTTATAGCATGAAAGTTACATGTCACTTATTATGCCGTTTATTAAAAAAGGCAACTAAAATCTAATGCCAATTTGGGATGAGAACAATTAGGAGATTGGTCTTAGGTAATTGTTTAGTGTTAGGTTAGTTTATTATAGTCTCATGTACTGAGGCACCGTGAAAAGCTTCTTGTTGTGTGCTACAAGCTCATAGGTTCTAGGAGCAGAATTAGGACATTCAGCCCATCAAGTCAACTCTGGCATTCCATCATGGCTGATCTATCTTTCCCTCTCAACCCCATCCTCTTGCCTTCTCCCCATAACACCCGTACTAATCAAGAATCTGGTAATCTGTGCCTTAAAAATATTCATTGACTTGGCCTCCCCAGCCATCTGTGGCAATGAGTTCCACAGATTCACCACCCTCTGAATAAAAAAAATCCTCATCATATCCTTTCTAAAGGTACATCCTTTTATTCTACAGCTATGGTCTTTGGTCCTAGACTCTTCCACTATACACGATTACAATCAAGCTGTCCACAGTGTACAGATGGAGGATAAAGGGTCTAACATGTATTGCAAGATAAAGTGCAGCCCAGTGATAGGTATTGATTTCTCTAACTTCAAGTAACCCCGGCATTCCCTCTCTCTCTCTATCCCTCCCCCACCCAAGTCGCTCCAGCTACTCGTTTTCACCCAACAAACAGCTAACAATGGCCGGTTTCCTTTATAATTGTTTTTTTTTTTGCGTTTCTTGCATTCATTGTTCTTTATCTCTCTACATCATTGTTTATATCTCCAGTTTCCCTTTTTCCCTAACCAGTCTGAAGAAGGGTCTCGACCCAAAACATCACCTATTCCTTCTCTCCAGAGATGCTGCCTGGTGTCCCATTGAGTTTCTCCAGCGTTTTGTGTCTATCTAAAGTACAGTAAAGTCTGATTAAGATAGTTAGAAGGTCTCCTTGAATCTGTTATGCGGCACTGCCCTGGCTTAATGCTACCTCTGAAGTAGTTGATGGGTTAACTCTTAGAAAGGAACAGATGGTCTGTTTGATGTTGCTCACTTTGCTGCCCCTTTGATCGGCTCCTGGTGGTAGATGTGGGACTCACCTACCTCGGATTCTCCAACTGATTGGCATCTTGTCTGAAAGTCACTGCACGTGCATCGGACGGGAGGTGGGAACGGACACTGAGCGACCAGGGGAAGTACAATGCCTACCTTGTCAGTTTGCAGGACAAATTAGTCATTTATGCTTGCCTTGCATTCTTAGTACCACTCAAAAAAAAAATCACTGCCTCCTGTTTGGACAGAGTCAACAATCAGCAAACAAGCCTGTGCAGATTCCAGGAAGGGTGAGGAGAGAACAAACTAGCTTCAACACAGCAATGGAATGCCTTGTGGCTATATATAAACTCACAAGTGGATTTTGATTGCTTGCAGAAGAGCCCATCCCAGTGCATATTTCCAAACATATCTCCTGGTCACAGAACACTGATGTAATTATTAAGAAAGCACATCAGCGCCTCTACTTCCTGAGAAGATTACGGAGAGTCGGTTTGTCGAGGTGGACTCTAACTTCTACAGGTGCACAGTAGAGAGCATGCTGACCGGTTGCATCGTGGCTTGGTTTGGCAACTTGAGCGCCCTGGAGAGGAAAAGACTACAAAAAGTAGTAAACACTGCCCAGTCCATCATCGGCTCTGACCTCCCTACCATCGTGGAGATCTACCGCAGTCGCTGCCTCAAAAAGGTTGGCAGCATCATCAAGGACCCACACCATCCTGGCCACACACTCATCTCTCCACTGCCTTCAGGTAGAAGGTACAGGAGCCTGAAATCTGCAACATTCAGGTTCAGGAACAGCTTCTTCCCCATGCATATATATACAGGAAAGTAGACTGTTATCTGAATGGTGGCCAATTAGGAAAGGGGGAGATGCAGCGAGACCTGGGTGTCATGGTACACCAGTCATTAAAAGTAGGCGCCGGTGCAGCAGGCAGTGAAGAAGGCGAATGGTATGTTAGCATTCATAGCAAAAGGATTTGAGTATAGGAGCAGGGAGGTTCTACTGCAGTTGTACAGGGTCTTGGTGAGACCATACCTGGAGTATTGCGTACAGTTTTGGTCTCCTAATCTGAGGAAAGACATTCTTGCCATAGAGGCAGTACAGAGAAGGTTCACCAGGCTGATTCCTGGGATGTCAGGATTTTCATTTGAAGAAAGACTGGATAGACTCGGTTTGTACTCGCTAGAATTTAGAAGATTGAGGGGGTATTATTATTGTACTGCTGCTGACAACCCAAATTTCCACTAACCCTGGTTGTGGAATATATATATATATATATATATTCCACAACCAGGGTTAGTGGAAATTTGGGTTGTCAGCAGCAGTACAATAATAATACTGGTACAATAGAATCAGGGGCTTGTATCCAAGTACAAGTTCAAGAGAGTTTATTGTCATGTGTCCCAGATAGGACAATTAAATTCTTGCTTTGCTTCAGCACAACTGAATATTGTAGGCATAAATAAATACAGAACAGATCAGTTTGTCCATATACCATTGAATATATATATATATATATATAACGCTATCCTACACACACGCTAGGGACAATTTACAATTTTACTGAAGTCAATTAACCTACAAACCTGTGTGTCTTAGGGGTGTGGGAGGAAACCGCAGCACTTGGAGAAAATCTATGCGGTCACGGGGAGAACGTGCAAACTGCGTACAGACAGCACCCATAGTCAGGATCGAACCCAGGTCTCTGGAAGACAGCAACTCTACTGCTGTGCCACCATTGCAAATTTAACACAAAAATCCAGAATAGCAAATAGCTCCAAAAAATAAAATACTAATTTTAAACTAAAACATACGTCATTGACTATCAAGCATGACCTGCTGAATTCCTCCAGCAGTTTGTTTTTTTTGCTTCAGATTACAGCATCTGCAATCTCTTGTGCCTCAACCAAATTCAAACCTGGATCTCAAATGAGAGTTGTTCATACAAATATTTCTGCAATTATAACCATATAACCATATAACAATTACAGCACGGAAACAGGCCATCTCGGCCCTACAAGTCCGTGCCGAACAACTTTTTCCCCTTAGTCCCACCTGCCTGCACTCATACCATAACCCTCCATTCCCTTCTCATCCATATGCCTATCCAATTTATTTTTAAATGATACCAACGAACCTGCCTCCACCACTTCCACTGGAAGCTCATTCCACACCGCTACCACTCCCTGAGTAAAGAGGTTCCCCCTCATGTTACCCCTAAACTTCTGTCCCTTAATTCTTGAAGAAAGCGTGACAGTACTCCTCATCTTACCAACTATCTTATGGTAGTTTCCATGAGGGTGGCTCTGGGCATCCCTGCCTCACCCACAGTTGAAGATTCTGGTCATTGTTATTCCCTTCAATATCAGACAAATGAAAGTCACATTTGGATGTGGAGAGGATGTTTCCACTAGTGGGAGAGTCTAGGACCAGAGGCCATAGCCTCAGAATAAAAGGACAGACCTTTAGAAAGGAGAAGTGGAGGAATTTATTTAGTCAGATGATGGTGACAAGGGCCACATTAATTGCCACAGAAGGATATGGAGGCCAATGGATATTTTTAAGGCAGGGATTGATAGATTCTTGATTAGTATGCGTGTCAGAACGCAGGATAATTGGATTAGGAGGGAGAGATAAATCAGCCGATGGGCCAAATGGCCTAATTCTACTCCCATGATCTATGAACTTATGAACTAATGAATGTGAACCAGACAGATTCCTGGGATGTCAGGACTTTCATATGAAGAAAGACTGGATAGACTCGGTGGCAAAAACAGGAAAGTAGACTGTTATCTGAATGGTGGCCAATTAGGAAAGGGGGAGATGCAGCGAGACCTGGGTGTCATGGTACACCAGTCATTAAAAGTAGGCGCCGGTGCAGCAGGCAGTGAAGAAGGCGAATGGTATGTTAGCATTCATAGCAAAAGGATTTGAGTATAGGAGCAGGGAGGTTCTACTGCAGTTGTACAGGGTCTTGGTGAGACCATACCTGGAGTATTGCGTACAGTTTTGGTCTCCTAATCTGAGGAAAGACATTCTTGCCATAGAGGCAGTACAGAGAAGGTTCACCAGGCTGATTCCTGGGATGTCAGGATTTTCATTTGAAGAAAGACTGGATAGACTCGGTTTGTACTCGCTAGAATTTAGAAGATTGAGGGGGGATCTTATAGAAACTTACAAAATTCTTAAGGGGTTGGACAGGCTAGATGCAGGAAGATTGTTCCCGAAGTTGGGGAAGTCCAGAACAAGGGGTAACAGTTTAAGGATAAGGGGGAAATCTTTTAGGACCGAGATGAGGAAAACATTTTTCACACAGAGAGTGGTGAATCTCTGGAATTCTCTGCCACAGAAGGTAGTTGAGGCCAGTTCATTGGCTATATTTAAGAGTGAGTTAGATGTGGCCCTTGTGGCTAAAGGGATCAGGGGGTATGGAGAGAAGGCAGGTACAGGATACCGAGTTGGATGATCAGCCATGGTCATATTGAATGGCGGTGCAGGCTCGAAGGGCCGAATGGCCTACTCCTGCACATATTTTCTATGTTTTCTATGTCCTCACCGCTGCACTGTCCCCAGTAGAGGTTGGGCTAACATTTGACAGAACATATATTGCAGGTTTATTCTTTAACAGCAGAGCTCTGCAACATGGGAGGAAGCCAGAGCACTTGGAGCAAATCCATTCATTCAATGGGATAACGTGCAAACTCCATATAGACAGCACGCGAGGTCAGGAACACACCAGGGCCTCTGGAACTGAGGCAGCAGCTCTACCAACAGCACCACCCAATGACACCATATCAACAGTAAAGATGATCAACTCTCTGCTACCAATATTTATTCCCAAACCAACACAGGTAAAATCTCCAATGAACACAATTACATTTTGGGGATGTTCACTTCTCACCAGTCAGCTGTCACAATTCCTACTCTGCAACAGTGACAACCTGCAAGAGGACGGACCGTAAAATGCACTGAGATCGCAAAATAGCAACTTGTAAACACAAAGCGGCATTTCCACCTCAATCCAGTTTAGTTTGGTTTAGAGATACAGCGCAGAAACAGGCCTTTCGGCCAACAGAGTCTGCCCTGACCAGCGATCCCTGCACAATAACACTACCATTTGCAGCACGTATAGTCAGGATCGAACCAGGATGTCCTGCACTGTAAGACATTAACTCTACCGCTGAGCCACTGTGATCTAAATGGAGGCTAAATCAATCCTAATCTCCAGTGAATCAGAAGCACTTCTGGCGAGACCAGACTCATCACACCCCTACTTGCTAATCCACATCTTCAAGTATTTAAGGAACATAATTACACCCCAAAAAAGTTAAAAAACAAACAAACCCCAATTTCACCATCAGCCCTTTATGGAGCAAGTTATAATAATAATAATAATAATAATAATAACTTTATTTATAAAGCACTTTAAACAACTACAGTTGCCACAAAGTGCTGTACATGAGAACTCATGAACAAAAAGCTATTACAAACAATTAAAAACCATTAAAAACCGTAAAACGAAGGACTATAAAAAACACACTAAAAATTAAAAGACATTAAAAGCACTAAAAACAGGAGCAATGCCTCAGCCAGTGTCGAAAGCCAAAGAATAAAAATGAGTTTTTAGGGAGGATTTGAAGATGGACAGTGAGGGGGCCTGTCTGATGTGCAGCGGCAAGGTGTTCCAGAGTGCCGGAGCAGCAACAGAAAAGGCTCTATCCCCTCTGAGCTTCCGCTTAGACCTTGGTACCTCAAGGAGCAGCTGATCGGCTGACCTGAGGCACCGGGCAGGAGCATATAGGTGGAGCAGCTCAGAGAGGTAAGGCGGGGCGAGCCCATTCAACGATTTAAAAACAAATAAAAGAATTTTGAAATGAACTCGAAAGTGCACTGGGAGCCAGTGTAGGGAGGCCAAAATTGGCGTAATGTGCTCCTCCCTCTTTCGAGTTCCAGTCAAAAGGCGAGCGGCAGCATTTTGAACAAGCTGGAGACGAGCCAATGAAGCTCGTGCGACTCCAGAGTAGAGTGCGTTACAGTAATCCAGCCTAGATGTAATAAAGGCATGGATTACTGTTTCAAAATGCTCCCGCTCGAGAATGGGCTTCACCTTTGCCAGCTTCCTTAGGTGAAAGAAGCTGGACTTAACCACCGCGCCTATTTGTTTGTCTAGTTTAAAATCACCGTCCATCCTAAAACCCAGGTTCAAGACGGTTGGCTTTACAGACAATGCCAGTGGACCCAAGTCAACAAAGGGAGGTTCACGGCAGCCATTGGGGCCAAACAAAATCACCTCTGTCTTCTCTTCATTAAGTCCCAGAAAGTTTAAGGCCATCCAGGACTTAATGTCCTCAAGACAAGACAGAAGTGATTTTAGAGAATAGTCTTCTTCTTTCCTGAGTGGCATATATAACTGGCTATCATCTGCATAAAAGTGAAAGGAGATGCCATGCCTTCTTAAAATTGAGCCCAGAGGAAGTAGGTATAAGGAGAAGAGCAGGGGCCCTTATGGAGCAAGTAACATCAACAAAAGAGCTATGAGCATGAGTTTAAGGTAACATTGTTATAGATGGATCCAATGAGAGAATTGCTCCTCGTCTCTATTTTCCGATTATATGAAATTAAGGGCTTTATATAATTAAATGATATTTTAAAACTCAATGTCTAATCTCATCATCTGCTGACGTTTCATTATAAATTATTTTGCCTCCTTTGCCTTAAATGAAACCCTCTTGTCGGCAGGAGTATTCTGACAACAGAGGCATTAGATCGATGGAGACACCAATGCCTGCAGATGCTGGAATCTGGAGCACCAGAGTCAAGGACCAGAGGACATAGGTTTAAGGTGAAGGTGAAAAGATTTAATAGGAATCTGAGGGGTAACTCTTTCACACATAGGGTGGTGGGTGTATGGAACAAGCTGCCAGAGGAGGTAGTTGCAGCTGGGACTATCCCAACATTTAAGAAGCAGTTAGACAGGTACACGGATCGGACAGGTTTGGAGGGATATAGTAAAAATGAGGGAACGGGGGCCTGGAAAACGGAATTCGTTAAAGAGACGAAGGGTGTGCGAGGTGTCTTGGACGGAGGTCAGAAGGGATTGGACCAGGGGGAGGGTAGGATGGAGTCGAGGTACGTGGAAATTATTTCAGTGGGGCAGGAGCAGGCAGAAACAATGGGTAAAACACTTGGTAAATGGGTAAAGCAATGGGAAGAACAATTATCTAAACATGGTGCCTGACCCGCTGAGTAACACCGGCTTTTTGTGTCTAATACCAGATAAGGGTTGGGTCTTGGCATCACGTTCAGCACAGATATTGTGAGGCGAAGGGCCTATTCCTGTGCCGCGTGTTCTGTGTTACCTCCTGTCCCCCAGAAACTCTCCAGTTTATTCTAAACGTTATTCCCGTTTCGGGCCAGTGGTTCACTTGCACCTCCTCCAACCTCATCTACTGTATCCCCTGTTCCAGGTGTGGACTCCTGTATATCGGCGAGGCCCAGTTCAGGCTCGGCGATCGTTTCGCTGAACACCTCCGCTCAGTCTGCCTAGACCTACATGATCAGCCGGTTGCTAAACACTTCAACTCCCAGTCGCACATTGATCTTTCTGTCCTGGGCCTCCTCCATTGTCAGAGTGAGGTCCAGCACAATTTTAGCAACAGCACCTCATATTTGCAGTATCCCATGCATCCTTCTTGTTTTTGACCAATGCATCAATTTCCCTCGTCAGCCAAGCTTCCTTACATTTGCCTGCTTTGCCCTTCACTCTAACGGGGACGCACATATGCTGAGCTTTTGTCAGCACACTTTTAAAAACATCCCACTTGGCCCATGTTCCTTTCCCCTCAAATAACCTGCTCCAGTCAACTTGACAGACACTTTCTCTCACACACTTCATTAACTTGCCTTCCCAATTTCCCAATCCTAGATCCAGTGTTGCCCTCTCACATGTGGGAGCCTCCACATACTGCTGGAGAAAACTCTCCTGAACACTTTTGAGGAATTGCACCCCATTTAAACCCTTCACCCTATGATTTCCCCAGTCTATATTGGGAAAGTTAAAATCCTCTACTACAACAACCTTATTTGACCTGCAGCTGTCTGCAACCTCTCAGCACATTTGTTCTTCAAATTCCTGTTGACTATTCGGGGGTCTGTAGTACACCCCCAACAAGGTGATCATCCCTCTCTTGTTCCTCAGCTCCACCCATATAGCCTCACTAAACGAACCGTCTGTAATGTCATCTCTGATCACTGCCGTGACATCCTGCTGCCGTGACAAAAACAGGTTACCTGTTTTTCAGCAGCAGGAACTGGGAGACTAGTCAGGATCGAGGGAAAGATGAACAGAACAAAGTACAGAGAGATCCTTGATGAAAACCTGCTCCAGAGCGTTCAGGACCTCTGACTGGGGCGGAGGTTCACCTTCCAACAGGACAACGACCTTAAGCACACAGCCAAGACAACGCAGCAGTGGCTTTGTGACAAGTCTGTGAATGTCCTTGAGTGGCCCAGTCAGAGCCCGGACTTGAACCCGATCGAATATCTCTGGAGGGACCTGAAAATAGCTGTGGATCGATGCTCCCCATCCAACCTGACAGAGCTTAAGAGGATCTGCAGAGAAGAATGGGAGAAATTACCCAAATACAGGTGTGCCAAGCTTGTAGTGTCATAGCCAAGAAGACTTGAGGCTGTAATCGCTGCCAAAGGTGCCTCAACAAAGTACTGAGTAAAGGTTTGAATACTTATGTAAATGTGATATTTCAATTATTTATTTTTAGTTACGTTGCAAAAATTTCTAAACACCTGTTTTCGCATTTTTATTATGGGCTATTGTGTATAGATTGATGATTAAAAAAATGAATTTAATCCATTTTAGAATAAGGCTGTAATGTAACAAAATGTGGAAAAAGTGAAGGAGTCTGAATACTTTCTGAATGCACTGTACATACTGCAGTATATCTGTCTCTTACCCAGGCTAGGGAAATCGAGAACTGGAGAACTAAAGGTGAGGGGGGGGGGGGGGGGGGGGAGATTTAATGGGAACCTTGGGGGTAACTGTTCCACACAAAATGTGGTGGGTGTATGGAACAAGCTGCCGGAGAAAATAGTTGAGGCGGGTAATTTAGCGACGTTTAAGAAACATTTAGACAGGTACATGGATAGGACAGGTTTAGAGGGATATGGGCCAAACACAGGCAGGTCGGACTAGTGAAAATGGGACATGTTGGCTGGTGTGGGCAAGTTGGGCCGAAGGGCCTGTTTTCATGCTGTACGACATTGAAGAAGGAGGAGACAGAATGGCGAGACATCAGACACCCACATACACAGCTATGGGCAACATGGTAGACCGGGACAATAAGTAAATAAATGACAGTTCTGCCATTTTAAACTATCATCAATTGTGAATTAAACATCTCTCAATACTTCATCTAAAGCTTCTTGAAGTGGCCATTCAGCCACAGATTGCAGTGACAGGGCAGAGGAAATCTTCTGTACTTGTCATTAAATATTTCAAAAGACTTGAAAGGAACCACAGAACACTAACCATTAGGGAATAACTTGACATTAACTGCAGTTCTGAACTACATCCTTGGCACAACTTCAGATACAAAATCTTTCCCTTTATGTTTTCATTTGGACATCTACAAAATCGCCAGTGCTGAGTGTGTTGCTGCTTGGAGTTACACATTCTGACTGTAAACTCAAACAGAAATCCTCATACTTCCTTATTTTGCTTCCCCTTATTTATACCCCCCATAGCCAAAGAAGCACCCTTGCACAAAACCTATTCGACACCCATGTCCATTCATTGATTTTGGGAGTTAGTCATAGCCCTCTGAACTTTTATTTTATTTAGTCTTTAGGGAGCATCAGCATGGAAACAGGCTCTTCCATCCACCTGACCAGCTATCACCCCATATACTAACCTACACACACCAGGGACAAATTTTACAGCTTACTGAAGCCAATTAACCTACAAACCAATACGTCTTTGGAGTGTGGGAAGAAAGCGTAACACCCGTGGAAAACCCATGTGGTCAAAGGTAGAATGCACAAACTCCGTACAGACAGTCAGGATCAAACCCGGATCTCTGGTGCTGTAAGGCAGCAACTCTACCGTTGCACCACTGTGCGGCTCGTATCCATGTATCTGTCCAAAGGTCTTTAAAGTGTTGTTATCCAAGTATCTCATCTGGCAGCTCGTTCCATACACACATGACTCAGCGAGCAAATGTTGCCCCTCAGGCTCCGATTAAATCATTTCCCTTTTTACCTTGTCTATGCATCTGACTCTAGACGTAGCCCATATCTTATCCAATATCTGCACTTTGCACCTGGAGATGCTAGATAATGATCTGAAAAAATACCTCCAATTAACCTCTCTACCCTTCCAAGTAGAGGAAACAGAGGAGTGAGAATGGGTCACAGTAGAATACACTGCTCGTAGAAGTAATTGGTCAGCTGAGAACCAAGAGAGTAACTGAATGGCTCAGGATCACAGGGAATGAGACACATTCGAGTTTCAAATGCTGAACATCATTAAAGACCTGCAGATGCTTTCAATGCTATCGCAGATGCAAAGAAGTTCTGATAAGATCAGAAAAATCAATAATACCACGAGACAATGTGGCGACATGTGTGCGCAGTGGTGGAGTTACTGCCTTACAGCACCAGGGACCCGGGTTCGATCTTGACTACGGTGCTGTCTGCCTGTATGGAGTTTGTGTCCACCTTTGAATTTTTTTTTTAATTCAGGTACCGCTCCCAGCGTCTAATAAATATTGTTGGATATGATCCTTCTGTGTTAATTGTGTTACATGGTGTTATTTTGTATTTATCAGCCCAACCTGAAAGGCCTGGCTAGAGTGGATGTGCAGAGGATATTTCTACTGGTGGAAGAGTCTAGGACCAGAGGTCAAAGCCAGGAAAAAAAGGACGTTCCTTTAGGAAGGAGATTAGGAGGAATTTCTTTACTCAATTCTGTGGAATTCATTGTCACAGAAGGCTGTGGAGGCCAAGTGAATGGATATTTTTAAGGCAGAAATAGATTTTGGATTAGAAGGCAGGAGAATGGGGTTGAGAGGGGGAGATAGATCAGCCATGATTGAATGGTGGAGTTGACTAGATGGACCAAATGGTCCAATTCTGCTCCTACAACTTATGAACTGCTCTGCCTTCCAATATATCAACCCAACTAAGCAGCCAAGCACCTTGGCAGAATCGGCATGTCTCACACTGGCTTCATCGGCCATATCAGAACCCATGTTATTACTGCCCCAGAGGGACTGTTCAAGAAGAACTCCCTGGGCAGTACACCCAAGATTTGTTTCCACTTGAACAAATGTGTTTTGAAGACAAAAGGACTGTTAAGCTCTGAGCGAGTTCGATCTAGGCTATTGAAGTGGCAGAGGACATTTTGTGCCTGGGTTTCTGCAATGGAATTTTAACCCATCAACCATTCACCACAGAGAAAATAATCAACCTTCTATTGCATGAAATGTTCAGGTCAGGCAGAATCTTTGGAGAGAAAACCAAGAGTCAATGCTTCAGGCCAGTGACCCTTCCTTTGATGCAGGGATATCGAGTATGAATTGGCTGCAACGCTTCATCCTCAATAACAATCAGCACAGGAGCACCTGGAGGCTGCGTGCTCAGCTCCCCTGCTCTACTCACTCTATATTCACGACTGTGTAGCCACACACAGATCCAACTCCATCTTCAAATTTGCTGCCCGCATCATCGATGTTTAGACGATTTACAGATGACGACTAGTCAAAATATTGGAAAGAGATCGATCGACTGACCAGATAGTGCCAGCACAACCACCTTGCACTCAACATCAGTAAAACCAAGGAACTGATTGTTGACTTTGGAAAAGGAAGATTGAGGATCCACAATACTTGTACACTCTGGAATTTAGAAGGATGAAAGGGTATCTTATTGAAACATATAAGAGTATTAAGGGTTTGGACACACTAGAGGCAGGAAACATGTTCCCAATGTTGGGAGAGTCCAGAACCAGGGGCCACAGTTTAAGAATAAGGGGTAAGTCATTTAGAACGGAGATGAGGAAAAATGTTTTCACACAGAGTTGTAAGTGTAGAATTCTCGGCCTCAGAGGGCGGTGGAGGCCGGTTCTCTGGATGCTTTCAAGAGAGAGCTAGACATCTTAAAGATAATGGAGTCAAGGGATATGGGGAAAAGGCAGGAATGGAGTACTGATTGTGGATGATCAGCCATGATCACATTGAATGGTGGTGCTGGTTCGAAGGGCCGAATGACTATAGACTGAGCAACATACCGGATAGCAAGGTAAATCGCTACATACTGGATAGCTATCTAACCATCTACCCATCTAACCTGCAACACACCTAGATAGTGAGGTAGCTAGCGAGACTGAGCTACAAACTGGATTAAAATGGTGCATTAATATATATTAGTAAAATAAGAGTATATTAGGAGCAGATATAAGCTGTAGATTGGTTACTAACCAATTGTAGTGCTTGTTAGTAGTAGCTCCGCCTACGATGCGATTTATATTACCAAGAGTGAGTAGCTGCTAGTTACTGTAATGTCCTGCAGACCAATGCTGTAAGTGGACTTTAATAAATACGCGTTGTACCTTGACGTGTGTACGACTTGACTCATTACCATATAACCATATAACCATATAGCCTCT